>NC_067398.1:723159466-723323016 GCF_016432865.1 Antechinus flavipes
AACACTCACACACACCCTCATACACACACACACACACACACACTCACACACACTCACACACACCCTCATACACACACACACACTCACACACACTCACACACACCCTCATACACACACACACACACTCACACACACCCTCATACACACACACACACTCACACACACTCACACACACTCACACACACTCACACACACCCTCATACACACACACACACTCACACACACTCACACACACTCACACACACTCACACACACTCACACACACTCACACACACCCTCATACACACACACACACTCACACACACTCACACACACTCACACACACCCTCATACACACACACACACTCACACACACCCTCATACACACACACACACTCACACACACTCACACACACTCACACACACCCTCATACACACACACACACTCACACACACTCACACACACTCACACACACTCACACACACTCACACACACTCACACACACTCACACACACTCACACACACTCACACACACCCTCATACACACACACACACTCACACACACCCTCATACACACACACACACACACTCACACACACTCACACACACTCACACACACTCACACACACTCACACACACTCACACACACTCACACACACTCACACACACCCTCATACACACACACACACACTCACACACACCCTCATACACACACACACACTCACACACACTCACACACACCCTCATACACACACACACACTCACACACACTCACACACACTCACACACACTCACACACACTCACACACACTCACACACACTCACACACACTCACACACACTCACACACACTCACACACACTCACACACACCCTCATACACACACACACACTCACACACACTCACACACACTCACACACACTCACACACACCCTCATACACACACACACACTCACACACACTCACACACACCCTCATACACACACACACACACTCACACACACTCACACACACCCTCATACACACACACACACTCACACACACCCTCATACACACACACACACTCACACACACCCTCATACACACACACACACACTCACACACACTCACACACACTCACACACACTCACACACACTCACACACACTCACACACACTCACACACACCCTCATACACACACACACACTCACACACACCCTCATACACACACACACACTCACACACACTCACACACACTCACACACACTCACACACACCCTCATACACACACACACACACACTCACACACACTCACACACACCCTCATACACACACACACACTCACACACACCCTCATACACACACACACACTCACACACACTCACACACACTCACACACACTCACACACACCCTCATACACACACACACACACTCACACACACCCTCATACACACACACACACTCACACACACCCTCATACACACACACACACTCACACACACTCACACACACTCACACACACCCTCATACACACACACACACTCACACACACCCTCATACACACACACACACTCACACACACTCACACACACCCTCATACACACACACACACTCACACACACCCTCATACACACACACACACTCACACACACCCTCATACACACACACACACTCACACACACCCTCATACACACACACACACACACTCACACACACCCTCATACACACACACACACTCACACACACTCACACACACCCTCATACACACACACACACACACACTCACAACAAAGTAAGACCAAAGTCTATTAGAAGTCTCTTGTATCATCTCATTGTTGAAATGAAACAAGTCCATCACAGCTGATCATCATATAATCTTACTACTTTGGAAGATGTTCTCTGGGTTCTGTTAATTATTATTACTATTACCTCTTTATCTCTGGTACTCCTCAGGAAGATTTTGTTTTCTTCCTTATCTCTTTAAATTGTAGCTATTTTTGGTTTTACTTGGTCTAAAATCAGGATCACTACTTCTGCTTTTTTTTTTTTTTTTTACTTCAGCTGAAGAATAATATATTCTGTTCTATTTTTTGCCTTTGTCTGTATGGATATTATTGCTTCACATTCGTTTGTTTCAAACAACCTATTGAAGATTCTGGTTTTTAATTCATTCTGCTCGTTACTTCTCTTTTCTGGGAGTGCTCACCATCATACTCATACTTAAGATTACTAACTATGTATGTCCCAGTGATCTATGTTTTCTACATTATACTTTTCTCTCTCCCTTCACCCTTTCCTTTCTCACCAGTGTTTTGCTTCTGATCCTCACCTCCCTCAATCTGTTTTCCCCCTTTTGAGTCACTTCCCATTTACTTTCTCCATTTCCCTTCTACTTCTGCCTTCCCTTCTATTGGGTTTCCTTTTTTTCCTTCTACTTCTTTAGACAGTGAAAAAAAATTCAGTGTCTAATAAAATATTTAGGATATTCCCCGTGAGCCAAAACTCAAGAGATTAAGAGTCCCTAATGCTCATACCTCTCCCTTCTTTCCTCTTTACCCCCCTTCCCAGTATTAAGCTTGTGAGCACCACTTGCTTCTCACAGCCTTCCCTTTTTAGTATCCCTCCCCCAGCCTTAGAGTTCCTCCCCCTATCTTACCCCTTTCCCTCCCAGTTCCGTATTCCCTTCCACTTCGCTTATTCCTTCCCTTTTCACTTTTCCCTTCTCACTTTTCAATGAGGTGGGAGAAGTTTCACGATAGATTGAATATGTCTTAAGATTTTTCACTTAAAGCCAATTCTGAAGGCAGTAAGATACCCACTATATTCATCCCCCTCCATTCTTTCTCTCAGATATAATAGGTTTCCTATGCCTCTTCAAGAGATGTAGTACCCTCACTTTACCCTTTTTCTGGTACAATGTCCTTTCCACATCAGTTTCTAGAACAAGGTATACATGTATTCTTTATAAATCTATATAGCCGAAATATAGTTCCCAAGATTAATCTTTACCTTTTTAGATTTCTCTTGAGTTATATATTTGTAGATCAAACTTTTTGTTAAGTTCTGGCTTTTTCATCAAAAATAGGTGAAATTCGCTTACTTCGTTGAATGTCCATCTTCTTCCCTGGAAAAAGATGCTCATTCTAGCTGGGTAAGTTATTTTTGGTTGCATACCAAGTTCCTTAGCCTTTTGGAATATCATATTCCAGGCCCTTCGATCCTTTAATGTGGATGCTGCCAGATCCTGGGGGATCCTTATTGTGGCTCCTCTATACTTGAATTAGGTTTTTCTAGCCGCTTGCAATATTTTTTCCTTCATCTGAGGGTTCTGGCATTTGGCCACTATATTCCTTGGTGTTTTGATTTTAGGATCCCTTTCAGTGGGTGATCGATGAATCCTTTCAATGTTTATTTTTTCCTCTGTTCCTATGACTTCTGGGCAGTTCTCTTTGATAATTTCCTAGAAAATAGTGTCCAGGCTCTTTTTTTCATCATGCTTTTCTGGGAGTCCAATGATTCTCAGATTGTCTCTCCTGGATCTGTTTTCCAGGTCTGTTGTCTTCCCCAGAAGGTATTTCACATTCTTTTCCATTGTTTGATTTTTTTGGATTTGCTTGACAGATTCTTCTTGTCTCCTCGAGTCATTCAATTCCATTTGTTCGACCCTGATTTTCAGTGAAGCTACACCCAAAGAAGGAACACTGGGAAATAAATGTGAACTATCTGCATTTTTGTTTTTCTTCCGGGTTATTTATACCTTTGGTCTTTTCATTAGAAAAGATTGAAAATTTCCTATTTTATTAAATATCTAATTTCCCCTCAGCAAGATAATGCTTCTTTTTTCTGAGTCGCTGATTTTTGATTGTCTACAAACTCTTACCTCCTGCAATGCTTTAATGTAGTAGTTTTTAATCCTGGGTGATACTAATGGGGAGGCCTCAATTTTTGCTTCTGTTTCTGTATTGTTGCAAATTTTCCCCTTGATTATGGAACTAGCTGCAATATTCCTTGGAGGTTTCATTTTAGGTCTCTTTAAAGAAGTAATTTATGGATTCTTTCAATAAATTTTACCTTCTGCTGCTCATATATCAGAACAGTTTTCCTTGATGATTTCTTGAAAAATGTTTACTGGGCCTTTTATTTATAGTAGTTTTCAGAACATCCACTAATTACTATTTTGTCACTCCTGGTTCCGTTTTCCACATCATTTGTTTTTCCAATGAAATATTGTATATTTTACTCAAATTTTTCACTTTTTAATTTTATTTCACTGATTCTAGATGTCTAGTTGAATCATTCATTTCCATTTGTCAAATTCGAAATTTTAGTGCATCACTTTTTTTCTTTGAGTCTTTCACCTCCTTTTGGATTTGGCAAATTGTACTTCAGAAGAATTTTTGTTCTATGGCTTCTTTTTTCATTTCTACAATTTTATTTTTAGGTGTTATTTTCTTTTTCAATTTCCTCAAATTGATTTTTAAGAAATAATTATCTTTTATATTTTCCCCATTTTCCAATTTTGTGTGTGTGTGTGTGTGTGTGTGTGTGTGTGTGTGTGTTTGTGAGGAGTTGTTTCTTCTAGACATTTGCCTTTTCCCATTTCCAAGCTTGGGTTTTTATTTCCAAATTGTCATAAATTTCCTTCATACATAATTCTTATTCCTGCAAATTTTTTCTCACATCTCTTTTTTTTAAGAATTTTTAAAAGCTTTTTTAAGAGAGCCTTTTGAGCTTGACCTGAGTTCATATCCCCTCTGAGATTTTACTCATAGACATTTTGCCATTGTTATCCTCTTCCAGGCTTCTATTATGATCTTCCCTGACTACATAATATCTCTCTATGGTCAGAGTTTTTGGTGCTCATCTGCTCACTTTTAAAATTTGAGCTCTGTTCCTTGGACACACAAGAGATAGTCTCAAGCTTCTTTTGAGAAAAACAAAAGAAAACATCTTACTATGTGGGGCTAAGGATGCTGCAGGCTTTGCCATTGGGCTGCTTGCTGAAGTTCACTGACTCCCAAATTCTCTTCTGTGTTTGCCCTGGGGGTCTCACAACAGAACTGCTGATGTGCTGGCTCTCTGGATGAGGACACAGTAGGCACAGTTGCTGTACTTTGGCTAAGAGCCTCACACTAAATTCCCAATGCTGGACTTCTCCTGGATATTCCTAGATGTATCTCCCCCACAACTCTGCTGGACAATGATCTACCTATGCTGTCTATACAGACCTGGCCTGAAGGCATTCCAATATATCTTAAGCTGAAAAATTGCATTCCAAATGTTTCTGGGTTCTGTCACTCCAAAACGCAGTCGGGCACTTGATGTGCCAAAAGTGTTATGTTTGGTTTTTCGTTGAGTGCACCAATTACTTCAATTTCTCTTTCATCACTTATTACTGAAGAAAACATTTCCAGTACAATATTGCATAATAGTGGTGTGAATGGACATGCTTGTTTAACCCTTGATCTTATTAGGAATATTTCTAGGCAATCAAAATTCACAAAACTTTGGGAACGGCACTTGCAGAATAATGGCCTTCCCCAAGGAGAAGCTTCAGGGTCTTGTTGAGATATCTCCCACATCTATGACTGAAACAAGGGAAGCCTTCTTCTCTGTAATTATGCAATATATGGACTATCTCATAAAGAACCAGGGTGTGAAATACATTTTTGGGAATGGTTCTGTAGGAGAAGGTTTGTTACTGAGTGTTGCAGAAGAGTGGGTGACAAATGGAAAGAGTAAGTTGGACCATGTGATCATCCATATACACTCCTAATTATGTATCTGTGGAGGTGGTTATCAAAGCCAGAATGGCCAAAAAAAAAAAAAAAAAAAAAAAAAAAAAAAAAAAAAAAAAAGAAGAAAAGGCGTCATCATTTATGTAAAAGGAATAAAGAGAACTTGAACCCAAGCCAACAGTGATCAAGGACATGAATAGATTTGATCTGGCCAGGGTACCAAGTAACTTACCAGTGACTGTGTCATCCAGTAAAGAGAGAATGGGATTTTGCATCCAGTGGAAGCAGAAGGAATTGCTGCAGGTCTCGTGACCGTTTCCTACTGTGGGAATGAAGAGAAATGTTTTCATCTAAATGTTAAGTCCTTGTTTGTCTCCTGCAGATGCTGAGCAGTGTAAGAAGTGCCCAGAGGATGAGTATCCCAATGAGCAGAGAGATCGCTGCCTCCCCAAGACTGTGACCTTCCTGGATGTGAATGAACCCTGGGGGATGGCAGTGACGGTTGTAGCTGTTTCACTCTCATTGCTCACGGTCCTGGTTCTGTGGGTCTTTGTGAAGTTCCAAGACACTCCCATAGTCCAAGCCAATAACAGGAACCTCAGCTACCTGCTCCTCACCTCCCTTTCCTCCTGCTTCCTCTGCTCCTTGCTCTTCATTGGCCGTCCAACAAAGGCTTCCTGCCTTCTCCGACAAACAGTGTTTGCAATTGTGTTCACAGTGGCTGTTTCCTCCATTCTGGCCAAAACCATCATAGTAGTTCTGGCTTTCAGGATTACAAGGCCAGGGAGCAGGATGCGGATGTTCCTTCATCCCAGAGTGCCCTACTGTGTGGTTCTCATCTGCTCCGGAATCCAAGGGCTTTTCTGTGCCATCTGGTTGGGAACCCATCCCCCCTTTCCAGAGGCAGACACACGCTCTGAATCCAGGCACATCATCCTCACGTGTAACGAGGGCTCTGCCTTTGCATTTTACTGTGTCCTGGGCTACATGGGCTTTCTGGCCCTGGGCAGCTTCACCATAGCCTTCCTGGCTAGGAACCTGCCCGATGCCTTCAACGAAGCCAAGTTCATCACGTTCAGCATGCTGGTGTTTTGCAGTGTCTGGGTCTCTTTCCTCCCCACGTATCAGAGCTCCAAAGGAAAAGCCATGATGATCGTGGAGATCTTCTCCATCTTGGCCTCCAGTGCTGGGTTACTGGGCTGCATTTTTATTCCCAAATGTCTTGTGATTCTCCTGACATCATGGGAAAATAACACAAAAAAGTCAGACATAGTGAGGAATGCTAACCAAATTGGCCTTTTCCCCCTGACATTTTAATCAACACAGTTGAAAGCAGGGATAGCCCTGGGACTGGACCTGGGACTTGTGGAACTCCTGCAGCAAGAACCGTCTCTACCTAAGAAGGTCAGGTATTTAGCTGGGCCTTGTTTTCTGGGAGATACCAGAACCATTGTGGAGCAGAGTGACTTCCACAACATTAAAAGTGCATCTGCCCCTTCATGGCCATCACCTGTTTTCATCACACGGCACATGGAGTGACTTCAGATAATCAATCAGCTCAGGAGGTTAAGAAATGAGACAAGGGATAAGGAAATCACCAAGTAGATCACAGGGCTAGTGGAGTCAACACTGCATCCCAAGCTCCAAGCAGAATGGATGCTGCCATGGCTTATGCAATAGCATTGCATTTGAGTCTGGCCTTATGTGATTTTAAATCTAAGAGAGAAGGCAAAAGCAAAGAAAGTTACCTGATGGGGGAGTTGTATTCCACACATTTTAGATTGCAGACTTTTCTCTACCTTATGGGTCTGGTTTCAGCAGGAAATTTACTCAAAACTGACTAAGAGCTGAAAACTTGCAGGGTCTTCAGAGATCATGGTTCATGTCCCATAAGAAACCCAGAGCCATTAGCTGACTCTGTAAGCTCCATAGGAGCCATCCAAATGCTATTACCCCTTTCTACTGATGATCCAGTATTGCCTTTCCCTATTTCATTGTTCTAATGCTTTATGGTATTGAACAATATAGTAACAAAAAAGTCAGACATAGTGAGGAATGCTAACCAAATTGGCCTTTTCCCCCTGACATTTTAATCAACACAGTTGAAAGCAGGGATAGCCCTGGGAGTGGACCTGGGACTTGTGGAACTCCTGCAGCAAGAACCGTCTCTACCTAAGAAGGTCAGGTATTTAGCTGGGCCTTGTTTTCTGGGAGATACCAGAACCATTGTGGAGCAGAGTGACTTCCACAACATTAAAAGTGCATCTGCCCCTTCATGGCCATCACCTGTTTTCATCACACGGCACATGGAGTGACTTCGGATAATTAATCAGCTTAGGAGGTTAAGAAATGAGACAAGGGATAAGGAAATCACCAAGTGGATCACAGGGCTAGTGGAGTCAACACTGCATCCCAAGCTCCAAGCAGAATGGATGCTGCCATGGCTTATGCAATAGCATTGCATTTGAGTCTGGCCTTACGTGATTTTAAATCTAAGAGAGAAGGCAAAAGCAAAGAAAGTTACCTGATGGGGGAGTTGTATTCCACACATTTTAGATTGCAGACTTTTCTCTACCTTATGGGTCTGGTTTCAGCAGGAAATTTACTCAAAACTGACTAAGAGCTGAAAACTTGCAGGGTCTTCAGAGATCATGGTTCATGTCCCATAAGAAACCCAGAGCCATTAGCTGACTCTGTAAGCTCCATAGGAGCCATCCAAATGCTATTACCCCTTTCTACTGATGATCCAGTATTGCCTTTCCCTATTTCATTGTTCTAATGCTTTATGGTATTGAACAATATAGTAACAAAAAAGTCAGACATAGTGAGGAATGCTAACCAAATTGGCCTTTTCCCCCTGACATTTTAATCAACACAGTTGAAAGCAGGGATAGCCCTGGGACTGGACCTGGGACTTGTGGAACTCCTGCAGCAAGAACCGTCTCTACCTAAGAAGGTCAGGTATTTAGCTGGGCCTTGTTTTCTGGGAGATACCAGAACCATTGTGGAGCAGAGTGACTTCCACAACATTAAAAGTGCATCTGCCCCTTCATGGCCATCACCTGTTTTCATCACACGGCACATGGAGTGACTTCAGATAATTAATCAGCTCAGGAGGTTAAGAAATGAGACAAGGGATAAGGAAATCACCAAGTGGATCACAGGGCTAGTGGAGTCAACACTGCATCCCAAGCTCCAAGCAGAATGGATGCTGCCATGGCTTATGCAATAGCATTGCATTTGAGTCTGGCCTTACGTGATTTTAAATCTAAGAGAGAAGGCAAAAGCAAAGAAAGTTACCTGATGGGGGAGTTGTATTCCACACATTTTAGATTGCAGACTTTTCTCTAACTTATGGGTCTGGTTTCAGCAGGAAATTTACTCAAAACTGACTAAGAGCTGAAAACTTGCAGGGTCTTCAGAGATCATGGTTCATGTCCCATAAGAAACCCAGAGCCATTAGCTGACTCTGTAAGCTCCATAGGAGCCATCCAAATGCTATTACCCCTTTCTACTGATGATCCAGTATTGCCTTTCCCTATTTCATTGTTCTAATGCTTTATGGTATTGAACAATATAGTAACAAAAAAGTCAGACATAGTGAGGAATGCTAACCAAATTGGCCTTTTCCCCCTGACATTTTAATCAACACAGTTGAAAGCAGGGATAGCCCTGGGACTGGACCTGGGACTTGTGGAACTCCTGCAGCAAGAACCGTCTCTACCTAAGAAGGTCAGGTATTTAGCTGGGCCTTGTTTTCTGGGAGATACCAGAACCATTGTGGAGCAGAGTGACTTCCACAACATTAAAAGTGCATCTGCCCCTTCATGGCCATCACCTGTTTTCATCACACGGCACATGGAGTGACTTCAGATAATTAATCAGCTCAGGAGGTTAAGAAATGAGACAAGGGATAAGGAAATCACCAAGTGGATCACAGGGCTAGTGGAGTCAACACTGCATCCCAAGCTCCAAGCAGAATGGATGCTGCCATGGCTTATGCAATAGCATTGCATTTGAGTCTGGCCTTATGTGATTTTAAATCTAAGAGAGAAGGCAAAAGCAAAGAAAGTTGCTTCAAAATTTTGTTCACAATGACTATTGCTAACTATATATTTCCCCATTTATTTGTTTTTTTTTCAGTTTATCCCTCATGAATGGGTTTTACTTTTCACCACACAGTTCACAATATTCCCTCTTCCCCCTTTCTTTTGTTTTAGAATATAGGGTGGTCATGACCTCCCTGACTTCTCAATGAGGTGAGAACCCCCCCAAAAAGGTGATCCTGACACCTCAGGAAGGGAGATGAAAACACCAAAGGAAATAGGAATTCAAATCAGATTAGCGGGTTTCTGAAGGGGCTCACTTGAAACAGGTACACATCAATGCATCAATATGGTATAGAACTTTGAAACAGATATACATGGTATACATAAATCCATCAATATGGGAGACATTATACATAATTTACATAAGCACATAGCAATATAACACAGGCTAGTAGTAATGTAACAAATAACAAGAATCAACATGAAAATTTAAGTACTGCAATGGTCTCATCAACAATTTTTCATCTCAAGAAATCCAATGATTCTTGCAATTACATAAAATACATAAGCGCATAGCAATATAACACAGGCTACTAGTAATGTAACAAATAACATGAATCAACCTGAGAATTTACACATGTCCACAAGTCCTAGAAATAGTCCATAAGGAATCCATTGTCCATTAATTCATGCGCCAGGAATTTAATAATTCCTGTAAGCTCTGAAGTACTGCAAAAAGTCTCATCAACAATTTTTCATCTCAAGGAATCCAATGATTCTTGCTGGTTTTTCAAGAACTAAAACAGTTTCATCTTGTGTTAGGAAATCCAATGATTCTGAAGATTTTAAAAGTCCTTTTAACAGTCTCCATGTCAGCCATCTGATTCCTTCTCTATAAGCAGACCCTCTTCCCCAAGCAGTTAACCTATCTAATTCCCTTCTATTTACCACTTTTGGGATTTCTCATCATCTGGTAATTACATTGGAGTTGTTTGCACTGTATACTGCCCATTTGGGTTAAAAAAAATCTATATTCTTCCCAACTGTACTCCTGATTGCTTTTCTGTTGATTGATGACATCAGAGTCCTGAATTTCTAAAGTTTCTCTGGGTGTAACCTCAGCTGCTATCATGCCCCACCTACCTTTTGATTGATACTTTGAAGCTGGGCCCTTCCTTTCATTCCTCTGGGTCAATCTACATTTAGAGGCCCAGTGAAAGCCTCGGTTACATTTTGGACATGGGGTTTTGGGTTTTCTCTCATCCTGTCTTCTCATTCTATCTCTATTTCTACATTGGGCTCTTAAATGTCCAACTTTTCCACATTGAAAACATCTACGAGTTTCTCTAGAAGTCCCTTGCCAAGAGGGACCCTGTCTTTCCATGTTCATCATAGTTTGGGTATAATAAGCATTTGTGCCCACTGTGGCACACCGTCTTATGATCTCCTCTAAAGGAGCATCTTTGTCTAGCCCCCATATAATTCTTTTGCAAACCTCATTGGCATTTTCCTTAGCCAAATGTCTGGTCATTATTTCTGTGGCAGCATTATCTCCAATGGTTCTTATTACAGCTGTTTGCAAACGTCCCACAAAATCTGCAAAAGGTTCACTGGGACCTTGCTCTATTTTTGTGAAAGCATTATTTCCATCTTTCTGTCCAGGGAGAGAATTCCAAACTTTTATTGCAGCCTTAGAAATTTGCTCATACACTGTTATGGGATAAAAAATCTGTTCTGAACTCTCTGCATACTGACCTTGACCAACTAGTTGGTCAAAAGTGGTTTGTCCAATAGCTCCTGTTTGTCTATAGCATCAGGCTTGAATCCTACATGATTCATGAAACTCCGAAAGCCACAATAAATCTTGTCCCAGTTCTAGACATGTCTTAGCTATGGATTTCCAGTCATTCGGGTTAAGATTTCATAAGACAAATTATCTAGTAACATCTTCAATAAGAGGATGTAGCCCCATAAAGAGTGCAACCCTTTTTAAATCTTTAATTTTTTCCAAATAAAAAGGAGTGTATTTTCTCTCTTTTTGACCTGAAGAGTCAAGCTTTTCAATAGCAGGATATGCATTTATAAAATCAGATGTATCTTCTTCTTCATTTTTTGCCTTAATTAATGCTTTTTCTAATCTTGTCAAATTCTGCTTTACAGGAGAAGCTGATTGTGTTTCTTCCTCTCTTCCTCCCCCTTCTTTCTCTACCCATGAAGGATTCATTTAGTATGAGAAGAACTTGGTCATAAATAAAGGGTTAGAGTGATAAAAAGGAAGTGAATCCTTCATTCAGGGAGCTTCTATTCTAAAAGACCAGACAAGAATACACACATTGTCTGTATCTACCAAGAAAATGTTTAAAATTCATATAAATCGGTTCTGGAAAGGTGTAAACAGGGAGCTGCAAAGAATGAGGAAGTATTAAGACAGGCAGCTCTTCTACTTGAGTTGTTGCCCAATGCTACACAGAAGTGATCTGGATATTTGATAGGAAAGGGCTCCACTGTCTAAGCTTATTGTCCTTAGTGATTAGGTTAAGAAGAAAAGGTGTCATCCCTTATATAAAAAGAATAAAGAGAACTTGAACCCAAGCCAACAGTGATCAAAGACTTGAATAGATTTGATCTGGCCAGTGTACTGTACCAAGTGACTTACCAGTGACTGTGTCATCCAGTAAAGAGAGAATGGGATTATGGGTTTTCTCCCATAGTGCTCTCTGGCCCTAAGAGCTTCAAGGGAGGTGCTCATACACACACACACACACACACACACACACACACACACACACACACACACACACACACACACACACACACACACACACACACACATACACACTCACACACACCCTCATACACACACACACACACACACACACACACACACACACACACACACACACACACACACACACACACACACACACACACACACACACACACACACACACACACACACACACACACACACACACACACACACACACACACACACACACACACACACACACACACACACACACACACACACACACACACACACACACACACACACTCACAACAAAGTAAGACCAAAGTCTATTAGAAGTCTCTTGTATCATCTCATTGTTGAAATGAAACAAGTCCATCACAGCTGATCATCATATAATCTTACTACTTTGGAAGATGTTCTCTGGGTTCTGTTAATTATTATTACTATTACCTCTTTATCTCTGGTACTCCTCAGGAAGATTTTGTTTTCTTCCTTATCTCTTTAAATTGTAGCTATTTTTGGTTTTACTTGGTCTAGAATCAGGATCACTACTTCTGCTTTTTTTTTTTTTAAATTTGATATCTTTGTTTTCCCCCGTTCCATATGAAACAACATTTTTAACTTTTTTTTAATGCCTTGTCTTCCGCATTCTCTCCCTTCTTTCCCAACCCCAGAACCATTGAGATATCACACGTGCAGTTACACAAAATATTTATAGAAATGTCTTGTTGAGAAATATATGTGTATCATTCCTTGGGTTAATAAAAAGAATCCTTCAAATAATATTTTTACAAACTGTGTGACATCAACAGTTTCATCATAAAGACCTTCAAAGTAGTTTTGGATCATGGTGTTGTTGCAAAAGCAAAGTTATTTGCAGGTGACCACTCTACTCTATTGCCTGACTTTGTGCACATTACATTTCAGTTTGCTTATGTTCATGTCTATCCTTCCAGATTTTTCTGGTCATCATAGTTACAGAATCATCAAAGTATTCCATCCCAATTACATACCACACTTTCTTCAGCGATTCCGCATTTGATGGGAATTCCCTCAATTTCCAATTCTTTCCCCAAGAACAGAGGTCACATCTATATTTTTGTAGGTATATTTCCCTTTCCTTTTTTTCTTAATCCCTTTTGGGTTTCAAGCCATGGAGTGTTAATTTGAGGTGGATGAATTTGCCTAACTTTAATGCCTTTTCAACATATATCATCTATTTTAATCAATATCTATTGGGGACTGGTTCATATTTTAATATATTTCATTCCTTTATCTATACATTTGAGAAAAACTGGCTGCAGCAAAGAAAGTTGTTTCAAAATGTTATTCACAATGACTATTGCTATCTATATATTTCCCCTTTTATTTGTTTGTTTTTTCAGTTTATCCCTCATGAAAGGGTTTTACTTTTCACCACACAGTTCACAATATTCCCTCTCTTTTCTCACCCTAGCCCCTGCTCTTATTCCTTTACCCTCCTACTATCTTGCAAAATAATTTAGATATCTATATCTATGTTGAGTGTGCATGTTATTTCCTCTTAACAGCCAATTCGAATAAGTGTAATATTCACTCTCTCTCCATCCCCTCCTTCCTTCCCCTCTACTAAATACTTTATGTTGCTTTTTTAATAGAAGATAATTTATGCCATCCTCCTTCTCCCTTTCCCTTTCTCCCATTACATTCCAGCAACACTTTAATTTAATGTAAT
This sequence comes from Antechinus flavipes, assembly GCF_016432865.1. Lineage (NCBI taxonomy): Eukaryota > Metazoa > Chordata > Mammalia > Dasyuromorphia > Dasyuridae > Antechinus > Antechinus flavipes. Next base: position 723,173,679 of record NC_067398.1, read on the forward strand.
TTCTTTCATCAAGTATTCTTTCATATTCTTATTCAATTCTCACCTATGCACTCTGTTTGTATATACTCCTTCTAACTTCCCTAATAATAGGAGATCTCTCATGAAATACAAAGATCATCCTTTCATGTAAGAATGTAAACAGATAAACCAGGTTAATTTCCTTCTGATTTCCATTTTGCTTCTCCCAAGTTCTGTATTTGAAAGTCAAATTTTCTCTTCAGCTCTGGTCTTTTCACAACAAATACTTGGAATTCCTGTATTTCCCTGAGCTCCCACCTTTTCCTAAATGTTTAGCATGAGTTTTACTGGGCAGGTGATTCCTGGTTACAATCCTAGCTCTTTGCTGTACAGAAATTCATATTCCAAATACTCTGATACTTTAAAGAAAAAGTGACAAAATCTTGTATATCCTGTCTTCTCACTATACTTGAATTCTTTCTTTGGAGATATTTGCAATATTTTCCCGTTTACCTAAAAGTTCTGGAATTTGACAACCCTATTTCTGGACGTTTCCTTTTCGAATTCTTCAGATAGTGATCAGTGTGTTCATTTCATTTCTCTATTACCTTCTAGAATACCGAGAGTTTTCCTCGATAATATCTTACCAGAAGATGTCTAGGAAGTCCCATAATTTTAAAATGATCTCTGCTGGATCATTATTTTTTCAGTGAGATATATCACATTGTTTTCTACTTTTTCATTATTTACATTTTGATTGATGGTGTCTGGATTTCTCATAAAGACATTAGCTTCCATTTCACCAATTATATCTTATATTTTTGCCAAGACAGCAGCAGATTCAGAGTTATGGCTCCTTGTTTGCTGGCATCAATCCAGGGCTGGGACTTTGCTGGCTTGATCTAAACCACACCTGAGCTCCTACCTCACAATAGCTGTTTCCTGATGGCAAGTTGTCTTAGGTTAGAAAAATGTTCCAGTCCATCTTTTTTTTCTCAGTAATAACACCTAAAATGTATTTGTCATCGTTTTAAAGGAATTTGGAGCATTTGCTGTGAAACCCGAAGTGAGTTCATTCTTTAGTCGCCCTTCTGAGCTCTTTGTTCAAGGTGGTTGGGAGCATAGAATAGCATTTCTTTTTCTTTCTTTCTTTTATTTTTTTTCTTTATTAAAGCTCATTATTTTTAAAAATATATGCACGGGCAATTCTTCAACATTGGCCCTTGCAAATCCTTGTGTTCCAGTTTCCCCCCTGTCCTTGCCCCCTCCCTGAGATGGCAAGTAGTCCAGTATATGTTAAACATGGTAGAAATATAGAACAAATTCAATATGTTCATACATATTTATACAATTATCTTACTGTGCAAGAAAAATCAAATAAAACCAGAAAAAATATAGACAAAATAAAATGCAAGCAAAGAACAACAAAATAGTGAAAATGTTCTGTTGTGAAGCGCACTCAGTTCCCACAAGCCTCTCTCTGGTTGTAGATGGTTCTTTATTACTAAACCATTGGATCTGGTCTGAAGCATCTCATTGTTGAAGAGAGCCACGTCCTCCTGAATTGATCATCATATAACCTTGTTCTGTTCTTTTCACTCAGCATCAGTTCATGTCAGTCTCTCCAGGCCTCTCTGAAATCGTCCTGCTGGTCATTTGTTGTAGAACAATAATTAGAATAGAGTTTCTGGGGGATATTCTGGGAATAACCGGCTTGAAGAATGTAATGGGAACAAGGCCATCATGAAGGACACAATTTAGGACTCTGTTACAGTAAGTACACTGTTATCACCAAGTGCTACAAGTTATGATTGTTACATTCGGCAGACTGACTGCTAATCATTGTTTAATGTTCATGTCAAGCTGCAAGGAAGGGGAGGATGTATATCTGTAATCTTGAAACATGCAGTAAATAACCTGAATACTCTATTATTATTGCAATATTAGTTTAGAGAAAGATAGACTCTGGCTCTCAGATCAATAAATGCAATATTTAAGTGGTACCTGGCTGGCTCCTGTACTTTCATTTCCACTCTCATCCTATTGGGGGGAGCAGGAGCGGGCATCCACACTGAGCACTCAACGAGACAGGGACCTGAATGCCACTGCGGAGGAGAGTGACCTCTTGGTGAGCTCAGGGATTAAGGTAAGAGGGGAAATTATTTTAGATCCAAGCTAAGGCAAATATTAATTATAAGTAAATTTGAGTTTTATACCACTGATATCCATATAGTGCACATATTGAATCAGAATGGGGCAAAAACAATCAGGTGCCAAGGACTGAGAATGTTATCTGAAAGTCTTAAAGAAGCGAGTAAAGGAAAGAGAATTGGAAATGACTACAGGACAGTTACAGGAATTTTTAGAGTTTATAGAAAAATGCTGGTTTGGGTTTTCACAAGAAGAAAGAATCCATGGGAAGAAATGGAAGACAGAGGGAAAATCAATGAGGGAATATTTTAGAGAAACAGGGCCAGGAGTTTTTCCAGTTCCTATATTTTCTAATTGAAGTATTTTGAAAAAAAAAAAAACACAGGAGAGGATAGCACAGTTACTGTTAATATCTTACAAAAGAGTAGAAAGAGAATATTAAAAGGTTCTGAGAGTACAGGAAAAGAGGTATTCGGGATGCAATCGATAACTGATTCTACGCCACTTTTATAGTCGGAAATAGAAGGAAAACTCTTTGAGTCCAGAGGAGATGTTGGTGATAATTCTGGCATTTCCACCTCCAAAGCTTCTGCCTTCCCTTACCCCAGAAGAGAAGCAAGAAATGCAAAACCTTGGCCCTCAGGAGGATAAAGAGGGCAGAGAGGTACTGAGCACAGCGGGTATGAGATGTGCTCCCACATTTACATCGGGTAAGTCACTGGGATGTCAGAGGCCTTTGTGACGCGGTGCTGACCAAGTTTGTGGCACTGGCTTGTACACGATAGCAGGCAACTGGCCAGCAGGTGTCCTGTTGTCAGAGGATGAATAGGGCGGCCCAACAAAAAGTCCAGAAAGAAGGAAGGCCCCTGGTATCGGGCCCTTACAAAGCATTCAGGTGGACTTTACCGAACTGCCATCTGTGGGGCATCTCAAATTCCTGTGGGTTGTAGCGGACCATCTGCCTCATGGGAGGAGGCCTCCCCCTTGCCCGGGAAACTGCCTCAGTAGTCAAAAAAGTCCTCCCTGAGCATATCACTCCAGGGTATGTGCTGGTGAAGCAGGTACCTTCGGACCAAGTCACCCGGTTCACAGCTAAGCTCCTCCCATCTGTGGCCCAAACTCTAGGAATATCATGGGATTTACACACCCCATGGCATCTGTCCTCATCAGGTAAAGTGGAAAGGGTGGATAACAATATTAAAGGGATTAAGGGGAAAAAATGGAAATTGAATTATACATATAAAAATCTTTATAGCAGCTCTTTTCTTTTTCTTTTTAAAAAAATTTTCATTTATTTATTTATTTACAAAAAATATGCAATGTTAATTTTCAATGTTGACCCTTGCACAACCTTTTGTTCCAAATTTTCCCCACCTTCCTCCTCTCCCTCGTCTAGCTTGCCAGTATTCCAATACATGTTACACATGTTGAAATACATGTTAAATCCAATATATCTTTACATATTTATACTACTGCACAATATATTGTACTTCACTTGCTGCACAAGAAAAATCATATCAAGAAGGGAAGGAAAAAAAAACTGAGGAATAAAACAAAATTCAAACAAATTACAATAGAGAGTAAGAATGGTAGGTTGTTCCACTCTGTTCCCACAATCCTCTCTCTGGCTGTAGACGGCTCTCTTCATAACTGAGCAAATGGAACTGTTTTGAATCCTTTCGTTGTTGAAGAAAACCACTTCCATCGGAATCTATTCTTGTATAGTCTTGTTGCCATGCATACTGATCTCCTGGTTCTGCTCATTTCACTTACCATTATTCATGTAACTCTCTCCAGGCCTTTCTGAAATCATACTCCTGGTTGTTTCTTTTTTATTATTATTATAGCTTTTCATTTACAAGTTATATGCATGGGTAATGTTACAGCATTGACAATTGCCAAACCTTTTGTTCCAAATTTTCCCCACCTTCCTCCTCTCCCTCGTCTAGCTTGCCAGTATTCCAATACATGTTACACATGTTGAAATACATGTTAAATCCAATATATCTTTACATATTTATACTACTGCACAATATATTGTACTTCACTTGCTGCACAAGAAAAATCATATCAAGAAGGGAAGGAAAAAAAAACTGAGGAATAAAACAAAATTCAAACAAATTACAATAGAGAGTAAGAATGGTAGGTTGTTCCACTCTGTTCCCACAATCCTCTCTCTGGCTGTAGACGGCTCTCTTCATAACTGAGCAAATGGAACTGTTTTGAATCCTTTCGTTGTTGAAGAAAACCACTTCCATCGGAATCTATTCTTGTATAGTCTTGTTGCCATGCATACTGATCTCCTGGTTCTGCTCATTTCACTTACCATTATTCATGTAACTCTCTCCAGGCCTTTCTGAAATCATACTCCTGGTTGTTTCTTTTTTATTATTATTATAGCTTTTCATTTACAAGTTATATGCATGGGTAATGTTACAGCATTGACAATTGCCAAACCTTTTGTTCCAATTTTTCCTGTCCTTCCTCCCACCCCCTCCCCCAGATGGCAGGTTGACCAATACATGTTAAATATGTTAAAGTATAAATTAAATACAATATAAGTATACATGTCCAAACAGTTATTTTGCTGTACAAAAAGAATCAGAGTTTGAAATAGTGTACTATCAGCCTGTGAAGGAAATCAAAAATGCAGGTGGACAAAAATAGAAGGATTGGGAGTTCTATATAATGGTTCCTAGTCATCTCCCAGAGTTCTTTCCCTGGGTGTAGCTGGTTCAATTCATTACTGCTCTACTGGAGCTGATTTGGTTCATCTCATTGCTGGAGATGGCCACGTCCATCAGAACTGATCATCTTATAGTACTGTTGTTGAAGTATAGAATGATCTCCTGATCCTGCTCATTTCACTCAGCATCACTTCATGTAAGTCTCTCCAGGCCTTTCTGAAATCATCCTGTTGGTCATTTCTTACTGAACAATAATATTCCATAACATTCATATACCACAATTTATTCAGCCATTCTCCAATTGATGGGCATCCACTCAGTTTCTAGTTTCTGGCCACTACAAAGAGGGCTGCCACAAACATTCTTGCACATGTGGGTCCCTTTGCCTCCTTTAAGATCTCTTTGGGATATAAGCCCAGTAGGAACACTGCTGGATCAAAGGGTATGCACAGTTTGATAACTTTTTGAGCATAGTTCCAGCTTGTTCTCCAGAATGGCTGGATGTATTCACAATTCCACCAACAATGTATCAGTGTCCCTGTTTTCCCACATCCGCTCCAACATTCGGCATTATCTTTTCCTGTCATCTTAGCCAATCTGAGAGGTGTGTAGTGGTATGTCAGAGTTGTCTTAATTTGCATTTCTCTGATCAATACTGATTTGGAGCACCTTCTCACGTGACTAGAAATAGTTTCAATTTCTTCATCTGAAAATTGTCTCTTCATATCATTTGTCCTTTCATCAATTGGAGAATCACTTAATTTCTTATAAATTAGAGTCAATTTCTCTAATAATAGAATGTGTGGCAGATCTCCTCCAAACACGTTTCTTAGAACTCAGTAACCTTGTCTTCCTCCAGAGATTCTTGGTACTAGAAATCAGCAAGGACAGACACATCTCCTGACTTCCCAGAAGGCCTGCCCCCTGCAGGGGAGATGCAGAAGCCCAGCCAGAATTGATTAGCAAAGTTCTCCACAGCAAAGGGTCTTAATAAGTTTTTATGTCCTTTAATATCGGGACCTTTGTTTTCTTATAATTGGAGAAGATATACCTCAGTATGAAGGTCAATGAAGCAGTGTAGGAATTATGCGGATAAGAACCAATAATACAAGTACAAAGAACAAGCAGGAAAGGATAAATGATTTCCACGTATCCCATAATGACAGTGCAGGAAATAATTGTGGCCTTGTGTCTTCCACCCATTGGGCTGCCTGGTGGAGATGATGCACATTTGTAAGTACCTGTTGTGATTTCTATACACAGCAAGATGAAGTCCCAACCACGGATACAGCACCTTTGGCCGCTAACAGATAACCCAGCGCGGTTGTTATCTATGGCCTCACGGGCCGGGAATTCCATGATTCCCGTAAATCCCGGAGACCTGCAGCGGTTTCACTAGCAATTACTTCACTGGCCGTTATACTGTTAGGTAACATTCGTTAACATAGCGATCTCGTGATCTCTCTATCCTGCCCAAGGCAGAAGGAGCGCAGGAGTTTCTCTGACCCCCCTAAGAAACGACCCCAGGATCTCCTTGTTATACGGCGGGTATCGCGCTGCGGGGACGGTGAAGAGTTGTTATTTGCGCACCCGGGTGGATCCCACCCGAGGTACATTGCCCAGAGTTGATGCCGGGCTTAGACCTCGGGAAGCACTGAGCGCGGTGATCCCGTCCCGCCGGGTGTTGTTGGCCCGAGCCCCATATACAGTCACAGGTTCTGTTGATCTTCCACAAAGAAACAAATACCTTTTGGAGCACGCGCCGAGCCGCGCTTTGTGGTGTCTAAGGCTGCACTTACTCCTGGCTCCGCTCGGCAGATGCTACAACGTGGTAACAGAAAAGGAAGCTCGTCTGTGTTATTCAGGGGAGAGGAACTTGCCCGGGGGAGGTTCTGGCGGAGCGGCTTCCATTAAAATTCTCCTGTCACCTCGCAGTCACATAGAGGGATTCGGAGGCCGATAGCGACGCCTAGTGGCTGCAAAGTGCCAATACAGTCTGGAAAGTAACCATAGATATTGTTCAATTGCCGCACAAAAAGCGTGTCCAGTTTGGAGATGGAAAAGTAGAAAAACTGTCACTCACAAATGTGGGCGGTCCTTCTGTGCCGTTCCCTCCAGGTCCGTCAGCATCCTGCCAGAGCGCTGCGGCGCCTCGAACGCCACATTGTAACAACGCATCCCGGCCCGGAAACGAAGGACGTCATGCAAAGTGTCTCCTACCGGCTGCGCCTGCACCGGGGGAGCGATCCCCGCAGGAGGAGATGGATCTGCCCGCGCACGTGCGCCCTGACACTGTGCGGTCCATTCCTCACTGGGGGCGGATCCGACTCGCCCAGCAGCCCCGAGGACCGGAATTCGCCGCCGCTCGTCCCAATTTATTTGGGGGATTCCGTTGTCACCCGGCCGATGCAGAGGCAATGACAAAGACGGGTCGTACTGGCATCGGTCTGAAAGGTGGACTGGCAAAGGGGATGTTTGCGCTCCCAGAGCAGCCCCTTTCCACACGCAAAAAGCCAGAAGCCCGACCTGGGAGCCCTGCTCTTCCCTCACCGGTTTCCTCGTCTCCTTTTTGCCGGACGCCTCGTTTTCTGGCTTCTCCTGCGGGATAAGGCGGAGACATCTGCTTGGCCGCCGCGAGGGCTTGCTACATGTGGGCAAATACAGCAAACCCTCCGCCCCAGCTGTTCCTTCGGGCGGCACTCCCACTGCCCTGTCTTTGGCTCCTTCCACATGACTAAGTGATCATCACATGGAAGAGGTCTGGGAGTTATTTCTTTCTCATCCAGTCTGGGGGCATAACAACCAATCTCCGGGTGACGAGTCATTCTGACCCCAAATCGTGTCTTCCTCAAAGAATTATACTTAGTGAAGTCCTAGGGTGCCTGTAGCTACCCCTTTCTTCTGTTTTGGAAGTAATGTTTTGATATTTCTATTTCCCCGTTCCACTGTAGCTTGTCCTTGGGAATTGAAAGGTTTCCCTGCAGAATGGGCCCTGAGACCCATTTCCTGAAGATTTCTCCCCAAATTTACATTCTGATGCCCAATGAAACCCTTTCCCACATTTTGGACATTTTGGTCTATTCTGCTTTTCTCTCTTATTTCCTTTCTGTCAGCTCTGAGGCTTCACATGTCCTGATTTTCCACAATGAAAACACTTTCTTTCTCCTGAGTTGTTCCCCTTTGATTCCTGTACTGCAAAATCCTGAAATGCTTCCATCTTAGTTTTAGCATAAAATACATGAGTGCCTACTTGTGCACAACACCTAATTATTTCACCAAGAGATGCATCTTGATGGAGACAAAATAATGTTTCTGCAATCTTCATTCGCCTTCTCTTTTGCCACTTGCCTGATTAATAATTCATTAGCAGCCATCTCTCCTACACTTCTTGTAATCTCCCTATAAAATCTGCAAGCTACTCAGTTGGACCTTGAGTTATTTTAGTAAATTTTTCCTCTTTGTCTTACCAACCAGGGATACTGCTCCATGCTCTTGAAGCTGCAGCTGCTGTTTGTTCCTAAGCACCTATTGAGTAGTGAATTTCTCTCAAAGTATCAGCGTAATCACTTGTTCCTGCTAATTGATCAACAGTAAGTTGCACTTGAGCACCTGGCATCCTATTCCTTTGTTGCTGGACTTGGCATAATTCCCTGAATTCAGACATCCATGGTAAAGTTTGTCCCAGTTCTAGAAAGATTTTGCTCTGCTTTTGTGATGAATAGGTGTTAATATTTCATAAGCCAAATTATCTAATAACATGCTCATGTACGGTGATATAGCTTCTTATTGAGAAGATTTTTTTTTAATCTTTCAATATACTAAGGGCAAAAGAAGCGTGTTGATGCCAATTCTCACCCAGGCGGCATTTGAATCTTGTTCCTTTATGACAGGAAAGCTTGCTAAGGAGGTTGCTGAGCAGCTCCATTTGACTCCCTGTACCCTGAACCTGCCACTAGACCTCATTTCATTTGAGTACCCCAAGTCTAGACCACGTCACCTCGCCCTACCCCAGAGTCCTTAACGGTAAACTGAGGGCCTGTCTGTGCCCTGTCTGGGCTGGAAGGCATCTCTCATGGCCTGGATGGGCCAACATCCTGAGGGATTCAACTAGACCCGTTTGGAGAGAGGGGAAGAAGGCAAAGGAGCAAGTGAAGAGAAAAAGGGGAGATGTGGAGGGCCAGGTGGGCTCCAAGAGAACTGAGGCTCAGAGCAGGGAAGGTGCTTGTCAAAGTCACATGGGAACCAAGATTATCCAGTGCTCTTGGTATGAAACCATCCCAGAAAAAAGAGGGAGCAGGAGAATAGGAGGAAGAAGAGGGATAGTAAAGGCCTCCATGGAGAGCCAGAAGGGACCAAGGAGATGGTATGTGCAAGTGCATCATGTCATAGCCAGGGAAACTGAGACCCAGGGTCCCTCCCAGATGATCCAAAGATGACTCAACATTTGGATCTCACTTGTCCTAATTCATTGTGCAGAGAACAGGCCAGGCCCCCTCCCTGTGGAGCCCAGGGTCAGGGAAGGCCTCTCGTTGGCAAAGGAAGTGGGATTCACCCTCAGGGACATGAAGCAAGGGGGGATGTAGGAACACCCCAAAAATGCCCTGGGCCTTCAGTGGAATATTTATCCTGGAACTAAAGGAAGGCCGTCATGGCTCCCTCGCCCCCACTTTTGGGGCCTTCCTAGCTTCATTTGCTAGGCATTCCTTCCCTTCTCAGCTGCAGCCAAAGGGATCCCCAGGCATTGCCTGAGCCCTAGGTCCTGTGGGACCACCATGTTCTCCCCCTCCTGGCTGCTCCAGCGCAGAAGCCTCTTCTCCCTTTGATGAGGGGGATGATGGGAATGATTTCCAACCACAACAACAGCAATAAATGGCATTTTTTGGCCCTTTAAGGTGAGGAAAGTTCCCTGTGTGTATATACGTGTCCCTGTATGTGTACATACTTGTATAAATGCATGTGGACATATATTCTTATGCACATTTTTTGTGGGACTTAATTAATGCTTCTTCCATTCCCCTTCCCTTTGTACTTCAATTCTCCTTTGGCTTTATTTTCACTTTCTTGTATCGCCATTTTTCAATCACATCCCACACTTTCTGACACCTTTTCTGATCTTCTTGGCAGTAATCCTGGGGTACTTTGTCATATCCTTCTCCAGCTCATTTTATACACGAGGAACTGAGGCAAACAGTGACTTGGCCAAGGTCACACAGACAGGAAATGTCTGAGGCCGGATTTGATCTTAGAAGATGTTTCCAGACCCCAGGGCCGGGGCTCTCACCACTGCCCCACCCGCTGCCCCTCCTTCCTTCAGTTCTGTGCATGTTCCATCTCCCCCAGGGGAATGTAACCCAGAGGGTGAGGGCTGTCACTCTTACTCGGTGTCTAATAAATGCGTGAGGGGGGATCGAAGGCCTCTCCAGCTTTGGGGGATACACAGAAGGAATGTCCCAGCCTGAGGAGGCCTCCAGGGCTGGGGAGCGGCTAGAACGAGCCCACGTCCCAGGGAGTCCCCGGACCCTTGGAAACGCGAGTGTGGGGGAATGTCCTGGCGCCTCGGGCCTGCTCTCCCGCGCTGCAATAGTAACTGCCGTGTATAAAGTGCCCACTATGTGCCAGGTCCCGTGCTGAGCCATTGACAGATATTAACTCATTTACTACTAATACTAATAACGACTGTTTATGCAGCACATCCTGTGAGCCAGGCCCTGGGCTAAGGGCTGCACAAGTGCCTCATTTGACCTCACTGCACCCCCAGGAGTTAGATGCTATTATTACCCCATTTTACATCAGGGCAAACTGAGGCAATCAGAGGGGTTTCCCAGGCTCCCACAGGCAGCAGGTGCCTAAGGCTGCAGTGGGACTCGGGTCTCCCTGGCTCCAGGCCTGAGCTCCATGTTCTGCCCCACTGAGCTGCCCCTTCCAGGCCAGGTGTCCCTGGAGCTCCTGACTCAGCCCTTGCCTCCCCCCTTAGCTTGGCTCTCTCCCTTCCCAGCTCAGGGGTCAGACAACAACAGACTTGGGCAGGACCATGGAGAGCCCTGGGCCCCTCCCACAGCCCCCCCTGTTCTGCCTGAGGCTGCACCAGATCCTGGACCTGGAGCCAGGAGCCCTCAGAGGGCCTGAGTCCGACCCCTCCTGCTCCAGAAGAGGCCCAGGGAGGTCCGGGATCTCAGCCAGTCACAGGGATCAGCTGGGACCCCCCCGGGGGTAAATGATGGTGATCAAAGGAGCCTGTGCTGAGAACTCCCTCTGGGGGCTCAGTGTGGGAGCCAAAGGCCACAGCAGAGCTCTGAGAGCTCCTGGTCCCGGGTTCTAACGGCAAAGAGGCCCAGGGAGGGGATTCAGCCTCAAGGCCATGGAAAGGGGCTTAGGGAGCCCTGGCAAAGCAGGGGCAACGTGGCCCGTCCTTGTACATTATTCCCATCGATGCCGGGATCTGGCGTCCGGATACGGGCAGCGCTGAGCCCTCGGAGTCCCGGTTTCCTTCTGTTTTAGGAGCTGGGATCACGGGGAGGCAGCGCCCGGAAAGTCGTTCCCTGCCAGGGAGGAGGATGGGCCCTGATGAGACGCACCCCAGATGCCTGGTTCTGAGCCCTTGCCCGCTGGGCCTTCTCTGTGGGGAAGGAAAGGAACAGCTGCCCTGCTGCCCGTCCCCCTGGGCGTCGTGTGCTCCCCTTTATAGCCAGAATGGCCGAGGTCTCCTCACTGTTCTGCATGGGCCGCAATGGTCCCCTCAGAACCCGGAGGTTCAGTCCCACCTCGTCTTTCCCAGAAATTCATCCCAACATCCCCAGCTAAAAGGGGGGCCTGAGGAGGGTCAGAGTGAAAGGGAACAAAGTCCTGGGCAGTTCCAGGAGTTCCCTGCCAGAGGGGGAGGGCTGCCTGAAGTCTCCTTGCCCAAAGGGCTCCCAGCAGGATCCCGGATTAATCCACCTGGAAACAAAGTCCTTCAAAACCACTGGTCTCTGCCATAGCTTCTTTATTCACAAAATGTGTGTGTGTCTGTGTGTGTGTGAGTGTGTGTGTGTTAAATGAAGCCCCCCTCATTCCCCAGTATCCTCTCTCAGGAGCACTTTGGGGAGACCCTACTTCATAATGAAGCTTTGTTTTAACATTATTTTTCCCTGAGATTTGCTCCAAAGTGGGAAGAATGAGCCCCTGAGAGGACCCTGACCTCCCCATGTGAGGGGCAAGTTCCCCGAAGAGCCAAAAGTGGATCTTCCATGGGAAGGGTCTCAGATTGGACAGGGACAGTCAGGGGACAGGAGGCAAGTTCAAATCTGGCCTCAGGCACTTACTGGAATCACTTTGTGACCCAAGGCAAGTCCTTCACCTTATTTGCTTCAGTTACTTCATCAATCAAAGGAGGTGCAGGGGGAGCTGCAAAGCCCTCTAGGAAAACCTCAACATGGGGTCACTGAAGATTAGACCTGACTAAAATGCCTGAACCTTGACGGGCCCATTTCCTAGATCCAGAGAAGGAAGGGACCAAACCAACATACCAAGGTCTCTGAGGTCCCTGCCAGGTCTGGCTATAGGATCCTTTGCCTTCTTGTAGATAATCAGGGTGGGAAGATGGCCTGGGATCCAGTAGGCAAAGGCAGATATACCAAAGTATTTCATGTTTGATTCTGTTCATTTTTCTCCCACAGCTCTGACAGGTTTTCACTGCCAGGAGCAGCAGCATCCCTTCCCCCAGGATTAAACCGATCTCTTGAACTGGAATCACAGAGCAAAGGGCCCCACCTCAGCCACTCAGGTGCGTTTCCCTCAGGCTGGAGGACTGAAGTGGGGAGCCATAAGCTCTGATCCAAAAGGTTTCTGACTGCATGAACTCTGCCTGGGAACGTATCTAAGGGCAGTGGTTGGGAGTAGGAAAGGAATTAGCTTCTGGGTAAAATCTCAGGATTGCTCTGCTCCATATTGTATAAAGGCAGAAAAGTCATTCTAATCTCCTGGGAGTCATTTCTCATCTGTAAAGTAGAGATTTCAGGAAAGATTTCCTCCAAATGTCTCTGGGACTTCAGAAGTCATTGCTCCCAGCGCCCAGAGTACAAAGATTTATCTGTAGATCTTATGATTTTAACCTTCTCAGGTGGGGAAGATGGGCCTGCAGGGGTCTCTGTTCTAGTGGTTGGAGAGTGGAAATCTGTCATCAAAATCCTGGACCGAGGAACCTCTGCGGTTCCTTTCATCTCTAACTGATGGATGTGATAATCCTCCATAAAGAGGGGGACCCACCAGCAGAGGAAAACTGTGAGCACTGGACTTTCTTTAATGATTCTTCAAAATGGTTGAAACTGGGCCCTTAGCAGGAGACCTGGATCACACGGACCCTGGTGCAGGGAACTGGATGAGCAGCAAGGCCACAATTGTACAGTTTTTCATGGAAATTCTCATCTCTGGTGGATTTAACAAATCTCTTGACCTATAATAGAACATTTCAGGAGGTTTCTTCATCACAGGTGATTGATTGAATTCAGGTCACAAAATTATTTTCCTACAAAAGGCACTTCTGGGATTTAGTCTGATGTGGAACAAGGGAAAGTGAGGTCAAAATATAATTTCGCACTTATGATTTCCCCTGGACGCAGGGACTCAGCTGGAGATGCCGCAGGCAGTCTGGTCCCCGGAATTCTTCTGAGACTGAGACTTCTCTGCGGAAAATGGAATAAGAGAAATGGAGCCCATCATTATCTAAAAATAAATGTACCAGGAGACAGAGAGAAAGTATATAACGGTCACTCATCTCGCACCCTTGTCCTTGTCTTGCACATGGACCTGGCTGATGTCCCTCTGTTTCCTCCACTGTGACCTGAGATCAGAGCCCGGGCTGCTGTAGAGAGACGGGTCGTGGCTGGTGGGGAAAAGTCCCTCCTCAGTCCCTGACTCAAGCAGCTGACTCGGCTGTAGCATGAGCAGTCGCTCCACTTCCTCAGAGTTAAAGCTCTGGTTACTGGTCAGGGGGATGTGGCCCTGCATTGTGAGAAGCATTTCTCACCTCGTTCCTTCCCTTGCTCTGTGTCTGTTGCTGCAGCTTCCAGTCTCTGGGCAGTTTTGCTATGAAGACATTCAACCGATTCATAACATCCCTGGAGATGTGGAGATTGGCTTCTTTCTCCCCCTATACTCAGTTGAAGTGAGCAAGATAACAGGAGCAGCGCGGTTTCAGAGTCCTCCTAAAGAGGCTTGTAGGGATTTTGAGTAAGTGTCTCTCTGTCTGCCTGTGCTCATTTTCACTGGGAGGATGCAGGAAAAGTCCTCATTGCTCAGTCTGAGTCGGGGCGCTCCCCCCTCTCCATATCTCTTACTGTCTGTAACTTCTTGGCAGCTTTCATTCTGTCTCCTTAATGTCAGAGTTGAAGAAAGAAAACCCCTCTCCCCTCCTTTCCCTTCCCATTCCCCATCAAACAGGCCGTGCCCAGGCTTCTCCCTCCCTACCAGGCTCAGTCTCTTGTCTCCCTCCCCTCCCGGCCATCCTGACTTCATGTAAATAGTGAAGGGTTAATGGCCCGAGGCAGCAGAAGTGCTTGGGCCCCTGCTGCCTTTCTACCCTAGGACAGAGTCAATGCTGAGTGTGCAGAACCTGAGCAAGGGGAAATCTGGCCCGTTCCCAGAAAGGGAAGCTGTGTCTCCTCCCCAGCTTTGCCTATCTGCCAACAAGAGAGCAGCCCTTGTGAGGAAGCCATGGGACCCCTTCTTCAGGAAATTTAGGATTGGGGACAATTCTACTCCCCCCACCTCATTTATGAGCAGGAAATACGATCTTATGTTTACTCCTTCCTGTGGGTAGGTGAATTTATCATTATTTTCTCTTTTTTTTGAACAAGGTAATGTTGTCACGAAAATCAGCGTGTCCCAGCTTAGGGAATCTCAAAGGTACTGAGTACTTTGGGACTGATGGAGCCTGAAACTGAGGGCTGGGAAATTTGACTTTATTTGGGAAAGACAGAATTGTGCAGGATGGAGCACTAGCAAGAACTCAGACTTGCAAATGGCTTTAGGAAATGCCTGTTCCCTCTCAGTGATGTCTGGAGAATTCTGTTTTCTCCAGGTGTGAGAGAGGCTGCTTTTAGTTTCTCAGGCTAACTCTTCCTTAACTGCATGAACCCAGGACAGGTGCGTGTGTTACTTTCTGCGACTTTGACAAGGCATCCTGACCTTCCTGCTGTTGCCTAGGTCTTAGTTTTATGCATTGTCACGATCAACACTCTTTGCAAAACACTTCTTTACATGGCAGGATCTCATATATAGCCATGCCACGTGCATATATAACCTTTTGTAAGTCTGCACTGTAGCAACAAAATTCAGACTCCTCCACTGATTTCTGGATCATTTTCCTCTGTTACATCAGAGAAGCAGCTGATCAGCTATTTACTCTGCCCTCTGCTTGTTGAAGACAGACCGTGAGTTTCACTGAATGGTTCTCTGGCAGATAAGAATTCTTTTCCCAACCCTGTTGTAGCCTTGTGTCATTATTGAATCCCTCTGGATTCTTTTTTATTTATACTTTTCTTTGTAGTTACAAATAAAAATTCTCTAAGAATTAATATTTATAAATTATAAATATTTTATAACAATTGCGTATATTGTGTCTAAGAAACAAGGCCATTAAATGGTATGAATTACTGGTTATCCTTTTAATAATCCTTTAGTATGCTGCTTTTTATTCTATTTGTTGTTCACCATCTAGGAAAAGTGGGAAGTTTGACCTAGAGGGAGAAAGTTCACCAACCACTTTGAAACATTAAATAACAATCCTGTTCTAAATCAAACGCCCTTTTAAGTTTTATGAATTATTTGATTTTTACCTTGAGACCTGCACCCCATGCAGGAGGCAAGGCTTCTATATTGTCAGCACTGATGATAATTTGATGCAAATTGAATATAAGTGAGTATAATGTCACAGCACCTTATTTCTTCCTTCCATTATACTCTAAGGCTTCTAGAGTCAACAACTATCCATGTCTTCTTGTGGAATGAGTGAATGGCTCAAGCAAGCAGAGTTACCTGAGGACAGAAAGCCAATAGTCCTCAACTTTCAGAAATTACAAAAAGAAAAGAATAGTGGAACAATGTGCATGGATAGAGGCTAGTATGAATTCAAATGGAAGGAGATAAACAGCTATTGCAGTGCTTAGTTTTGGCTAAAGGTTGGGAAAGTCCCTCTTCTGAAATAAATTCTATGTCAAGGTTGTTTTAATGTTCTGTAACATTTACCATTAATTCACCAGAAATGTTAAAAAAAATTACCAGCAAATCTTCATGCCTACCTTCAGTCTACTTGAGATTAACAGGAATCCCAAACTGTTGCCCAACATTTCCCTGGGATACCGTGGGTACAACTGCTATTCCACTGAAGAAAGGACCTTGGAGAGCTACCTGTGGTGGCTGTCTGGAACACGCCAGATCATCCCTAATTACAACTGCAGAGAGCGAGGAAAGGTCGTGGCTGTCATTGGAGGAGCCTCGTCAGCTCTCTCTGTTCAGATGGGGACCCTGTTTGACCTCTACCATTTACCCCAGGTGAATGAGATAGAACCTAATAGATTCTCTTGTTCTTCTGTACTACCCAGTAGTCATAGCAGTAGGATTGGTGGTAGAAGTAGCAGGAGCAGCAGCAGTAAAAAAAAAAAAAAAATGCATCTCTGTGTACCTTTAAAAATTGAAAAAAAATTGTTTTACATATGCATTTCTTTTGATCTTCACAATAAACTCATAATGAAGATATTCTAACTCCCCTTTACAATGGAGACCACTGTGACTGAGAAAACTTAAATTGTTATCATGCAGCTAGTGATTGACTGTGATACTAATTAATCTAGGTCTCCTTAGAACAGTTTAACTCTCTAATGACTGAACAAACCACTGTTTACATCCTCAGGGAAATTGAATAACTCCTGGAATATCAACCCTATTATAAGACAAGAAGCCACATACCTTCAAACCCAAGAAAGGATCTGAAAGCAAAACTAGTTATATTTTCCCATTATACAGATAACTTCAATAATGATTGGAGAAGTTAAAGTGTTAACTCAACACTACACAATTCATTGGTGGAAGAGAATTGCTTAGATCTTACCGTTCTTGACTTTAAGCTGAATGATTTTCAGTCTTTTACATTTCATTCTAGGAGCTTCATTGTTCATAATCATAATATTATTAGTCCAGAGTTTATTGAGATGTGAATTATTTATAAAAGGAAACTGAGCATGAGCACTGATGTATAAGGTGCTTGTTTTGGGGAGCCCTGGGAAGCCTGTCCACAGAGCTGTCCTAAGAACTCCATAAGTACATTTACGAATGTACAAGAGTTTGAGAACATTCCTGACATTGTTCTCAAAGAGGAAAGTCACTTTATTAAGGGTCACAGAAGGAAAGCAGAAACATACACTGTAAGGAACGACATTTCAGAAAGCACCTCATCTTTTCCAAACTGCAAAGAGACGTCTCTGAGCACTGTACTTTCAGCTGGCTGCTTAGTGAACTTTGTCAATGGTCAGTCAGAGGAGTGATTGCTTTGTGTATTCAGAAGCAAGAAGAAAATTAGGGATGATTTCATGGAAGAGAAACAATGAAAATTTAGATTGTTTCATTTAAAAGAAATGGAGGTCGGTTTTGAATATGAAAATATGCATATATAAAAAGGTGAAGGACTGGAAGCTTCTCTCCATTTATATCCACATTTCTTTTTTAAAGATTGCTTGAACCTAAGATTATTTAACTACAATTTAATATTATTTAGCTATAATTTCTTTAATATTCAATATTTCAGATTCTATATGTAGGGCCTTTGGAGAAAAACCAATTGGGATCTTTGGTGTCTCACTAACATTGAAACTATAGATAGTTCTGACCATGTATTTAGAGAATAGTAAAAACAAAAACTTACAGGCTCAAAGAGCATAGGAATTAACACTAGATGTCCTTGTGGAAACATGACTGAACTCTCTAATTGAGGGAATCATGAGAAAGAGTTCATCTAGCATCTTTGTTGCCAGATAATAAAATAGCAGGAAGTCTGATCTAGACTTCCATATGGGATTATTTTCCTTTGATTCTGATCAGAGAGAACATGGAAGGATAAGTTGAATAACTCTCCTTTGCCAACCAGGCATGTGTGAGTATATATCTGACCCTTAGATCTGAAACACTATTTGTCATAGATGATTTGAGTTTTCATCACCCTCTAATGAAGTCCATGAATATCGGTTTTTTTGTCAATGAGATAAATGTTCTTGCCAAAGAATGTGGTCATGGCTAACAAATTTGGGGGCAGGGGTTTGGAAGTCTCGTGGAGAATAAACAATACATTTCAAGAGATAAATGAAGAGACTTTCAGAGGGAAATTTTACAATAAATCTTTATGATAAACTTTACAATAAAATCTAAAACTTTTTTCTAACAATAAATATGCCCATTTGAGTAAGTGTATTTTACTTTAGTTCTCTCAGCAGCAGCATGCACCTGCTCATCCATATTTATTTTCCTCATCCAGATTACTTATGGTCCATTTGATCCTAGTCTTGCTGACAAAGTCCAGTTTCCTTCCTTCTATCACATGGCCCGCAAATCCTCTTCTCTTCACCGAGGAATTGTCCGCTTATTGCTATATTTTCAATGGAACTGGATAGGCCTGATTGTCTTTGATGATATGAGAGGGGAAGAATTCCTCAGGGAAATGAGAGAGGAAATGAAAAAGAATAGAGTTTGCGTGTCCTTCACAGAGAAGATCCCTCTAAGTGACAGAAAACAGAGGGAGACCTCGGAGGCCTTCAAGTTCAGGATCCTATTTTCAGAAGTCAAAGTTATTGTCATCCATCCTGACACAGATTCATTTACAATTGTGGGAAAGTCACCAGGATCCTTATTCCCAACCAAGAAGGTATGGATTGCCACATTTCATTCAGACATTACATTGAAAGCGTTGTACCATTATGGTTTCCCTTTCCATGCTTCTCTCTTCTTTTCACACTTGACTCCTCCAATACCTGGGTTTGAGAGTTTTATCAGGAGTTTTTTATCTCCTTTAAATATGAGGAAAAGTCTTCTTAAAACACATAGGCCATCACCTTTGAAATGCTCAGATCAACCAGATATCCCAGAACAAGATTTATATTTACCAAATGCCTCCATGAAACATTTACCTTTTTACCCGGTGGACATGACAACATCTGACTTGAGTTACAACATCTACAATGCTTTTTACGCTGTGGCCTGGGCTCTCCATGAAATAGTGATGAAAAGACACGAGAAAAGGTCTTTGGGAAATGAAGAATCTGTATTGCCTGATCCATGGCAGGTAACATGGAAAGTGTGGTGCCTTGTTAGTGATGCTTTCTCGAGTATCTATTTTAGCAAGAAGTGGGATATGGGAGACATTGAAGACTTTTCAATTTCTAAAATTATTCTGATTGTATATTCCTCAATGATTTTATTGTTAGTTTCCAATATTTGTCAAATTGCATATAAAGCTAAAATTAAACTTCTTTCCTAGAGTCTTAGAGATGTAAATAACCTTACTTTTTATATTTCCTATTCAGTTCTGGACTTTTTTATCATAAATATTTGAAGGCCCTTTATTTCAATGGGAACCCTTTTTTTTTTCCTGAAGGACTGAACTCAGGCTTTCTGGGTAGGCGATCCTTAGTTGTTAGCCAATTTCCTTTTTCGCGAATTTATCCTATTCCAAGCACTCTGATCTTTCAATTAAGAAGGTGAGGGCTCTTTTGTCATCCTGACTGTAGCTCCAACATATAAATATGCTTCTTTCTGCATCCTTGCACTATTTGCTCCTTCCCCTTGGAGATCGAGGATTGGGCTAAAACATCCCTGGTGATTTCCTCAGGGGATCTTTTTCAGTAGATGATTTATGGCTTCTTTCATAATCTATTTTACCTTCATTTTCTATAATACAGGAGAAATTTACTTGATACTTTCTTGAAAAATAGAATCCATATTCTTTTTCATTGTAGAACTCATGTAGTCTCATAATGTTAAATGCTCTCTATTCTATCTGTTTTTCAGTTCAGCATTTTCTATTGGAATATTATGTATTGTTTTCCATTCTTTTTCCTTTTGGCTTTTTCTTTTATTTTTCAAGATGTTATTATGTTCTACCTTCTTAGTTCTAATTTTTAAAGAGATATTCTCCTCTTTGGTCCTCTATAATTTCTGTTCAATTTATCCAATTCTCATTTTTAAGGCATTTTTCTCCTCTATTGTCTTTTACTGCTTTCTTTTACAGTTCTCTCATTTCTCTTCATAATTCTGTCTGTACCTCCCTTTTGAAAATTTTGAACTCTTCTGTGACTTTACTTGCAGATTTAGTTGAAAAAGGAGTTTTAACGTTGTTTTCTTCTTAGTGTGGATTTTTCATCTTCCTATTTATCACAGTATTTTTGTATAATCAGAACCACTTTCTGTTCTTTACCAGTTTCCCCAGGCTATTACTTGACTTTACCTGTTTATTAGCATAGTGCCCTATTTCCAGCGTAAAGGGGCCAATGGCCCAAGCTTCAAGAGTTTGTACAGCTATTTTTAGAGATTCTTCAAGAGAGCTGTATATTTCACTTCTTCTAAGGTTGTCTGCTTTTAGGAGAAATGTGTTTATTAATGTGCTAGCTACCAAAAGCACTTTTTCCTGCCCTGCAACTGTGAGGAGATCCATATTCCCCTGTTGCTAAATGTTGTTGTGTGCTAGTTATCTGCCTCACTTTCACACTATGAGCCAGGAAGGTGTGCTCGATCTGGGTACTTACAA
Organism: Antechinus flavipes; assembly: GCF_016432865.1. Taxonomy (NCBI): domain Eukaryota; kingdom Metazoa; phylum Chordata; class Mammalia; order Dasyuromorphia; family Dasyuridae; genus Antechinus; species Antechinus flavipes. The sequence goes on from NC_067398.1 coordinate 723,194,241, forward strand.
AGCAACTGAGTCCTGTCCCAGTACTTTAAAAGAGACCCCTGTAATACCTTCTGACATGCTCTTCAACCCTCTTAACATCTGTGTTCCAAGCACTCCTGCAATGGCTGCCACATCTGCTGTTTCTTCAGGTGCTGTGTATTCAGTGGCTGCTGTATTGAGCTCCTGATTTACACCAAGTGCTTTGAATGTCACACAAATGGTTTCATAGTTTATGCTGGAGATGGCAGAAAACCACTGGAGATTATCGAGGATGGGAGAGCCACGGTCAGGCCTGCACTTCAGAACAGTCCCTTCCAAGGCAGGAGGGAGGGCAGAACAGGAGAGGTTTAAGGCAGAGGCACCCACCAGGAGGCTATTGCAGTAATCCGGGTGTGAAGTCATGAGGATGTTCCAGGAGCAGAGAACAGGAGGGGAACATATTAGAGAGATGCTGCAAGCAGACCTTGGCAATAAATTAAATAAAGGGGGTGAGAAACAATGAGGACTTGAGTGGGAAACTGAAACTATAAACCTAGGAGATGCAGGTAATCCTGCGGGTGTCAGAAGGTCATTTCTCTGTCCCAGAAGAAACTCAGATTTGATCCCACCTGAAAATAAGAGCACAAGACTCCCTAAATTCTCCTGTACAATTGCCTTTCCCTCAGGTACCACTCATTTATGAGCATTTCTCCTCATTTTCAGCTTCACTCCTACCTGAAGAACACCCAGTTTGAGAACGTTCTTGGTGAGCAGGTGTTTGTGGATGAGAACAGACGCACAGAGGCTCACTATGCCATTATGAACTATATATACTTCGATTATTACAATGATCATCTTCTCTACGTGGGGGACTTTATCCCAGAAGCTCAGCTCAGTCAAGAGTTTACAATTTGTGCAAATGTCATAGTGTGGGACGCATGGAGTTCAAAGGTCAGACACATTTTCAATGTTACTTTATGCTCCTAAACAGAGGAACATTTCTTGACTTATGTGGTGTACTCTCCATTACTGACAGGTGCAGCTGAGTGGAAAAATGGTTCTGTTTCACTTATCATAGGTTCATGCATGTTTCCCCTGTTTTCTCTGTAGCAATCCTCTTTATCATTTCTTATAGCACTATGATACTTTATAATATTTATACACATCTGCATAGGTATATTATTAAACACACAGAGAAATTGTGTTGCATATATATACATATATATGTAAATTTATATCTATGTATTCACACAGATATCTATAAGTATAATACCATTTCATATTCCCATTTTAACCATTTCCAAAGTAGGCTTGAATATATTTCAATTTGTATTTGTTTTCAACTTATATAGAAAAGAATGAAAAAACCTTTACCTTGTATGCAGCCGAACAGAGAGGATTCGATATATAAGCACGACTTTCCATTTCACATTGCTTCCTCTTTTGCTAAAAAATGTATCTGTGTATCTGCTTATCTGTGTGTGAGTGTGTGTGTGTGTGTGTGTGTGTGTGTGTGTGTGTGTGTAAAATGAAAGTATCCATGTTCTATCTCTCTTTGGAGGTAAATTGTTTATACTTGCATCTGTCCTTTGTGATTGATTCTAGAAGTTGTACCACACAAAATGACTTAGACTTCAAAAGTGTTCTTAGAAAATCATCGCTGTTACTGTGAACAATATTTTCTTAGTTCAACTCATTTTACTTTTTGTTATTTTATGCAACTTTTACCCTGTTTTTTGAAAATCAACCAGTTCATCGTGTCTAATAGCACAACACTATTCTCTCACTGTTATATACACCACATCTTGTTTAGTCACAGTGGATAGAGCACTGACCCTGGAGCCAGGGGAACCTGAGTTTACATCCAGTCTGAGTCACTGAACACTGCCTAGATGTTTGACCCTGAGCAAGTCACTTAATCCCAATTCACACACACACACACACACACACACACACACACACACACACACAACCAAGACCAAAGTCTATTAGAATTATATTCTATCACCTCACTGTTGAAATGAAACAAGTCCATCCCAGCTGACCATCATATAATCTTACTACTTTGTAAAATGTTGTCCAGGTTCTATTCATTAGTATTAATTTTACCTCTTTCTCTCTGATACTCCTCAGTAAGAGTTTGTTTTCTTCCTTATCTCTTTAAATTGTATCTATTTTTGGTTTTTACTTGGTCATGGATCACGATCACTACTCGTGCTTTTATTTTTACTTCAGCTGAAGAATAATATATTCTGTTCTACTGTTTATCTTTAATCTGTATGTATATGTTTGTTTCACATTTGTTTGTTGCAAACATATTGAAGATTCTGGCCTTTAATCCATTCTGCTCTCTTCTTCTCTTTTCTGGGAGTGCTCGTCACATTCATATTCACACTTAAGATTAGTAAGTCCCTATTTCCCAGCAATTGATGTTTTTCACCTTTTCTCTCTCCTTTCACCCTTTCCTTCCTCATCAGTGTTTTGCTTCTGATCCTCACATCCTACTATATGTCCTCCTTCTTTTCAATCACTTCACATTTTCTTTATTCTTTTCTCTTCTACTTCTGGCTTCCCTTCTATTAGCTTTTTTTTTTCATTCCCAGATCCATTTCTTGTTCTATAGATTGTGATGACTGCGTATTTAAAATAAGCCAGAGTCAGGAATTCAGGTTAAGGGAAAATCTGCAATCTTTATTCTCAGTAGAGGTGAAGAATGATCAAAGGTGAAGGAGAATCGGAGGTGAAGGGGGATCGCGATAGCAATATGAGCAGCTGCGACAAGAAGCCAGCCAGTAGTCTCTCTGCGCTCCTCTTTCTGCCCCTCTGCCTCCACCCACCAAAATCGTCATTTCCTATACAACACATCAGGACTTACACAAAGAATGGGCCATTCTTTCTCCAAGCATATATATTAATAGAGTATGATCCAATTACTATTTAGCCTCACATGCTTGGGACCTCAGTGCATCAACTCAAGCTTCAGCCCATTACATCTCCTGCTTTCTTTTATTTTTAGAACACAAGTGGTCATACCATCCCTGACTCCTCAGGGAGGTCAAAACCCGCAAAGGAAGGTGATCATACCCTCCCTGACTTCTCAGGAAAAGAGGTGAAAGCACCAAAAAGGAGATGAGCATGCCCTCCCTGACATCTCAGGAAGGGAGGTGGAAAGCACAAAAGGGAAGTGGGGGTTGCTAGCGGGTTTCTGGGCTAAAGAGTCTTATTATGCATAAACCCATCAGCATGGGAAGTATTACACAAGCACATAGCAATAATGCAGAGGCTATTAGTGATGACCCTCCCCTCAGTCAGTGCAGCCTCGATGTGGTGTAACAAACATGGATTGTACACACAAGTAGTGGGATAACAAACAATATAAACCAATATGGAGTTGTAAGAGATTGCCAGAATTCCTAGAAGGAGGGTATGTAAACAGCAGTCACACATACACCTTCTTCAGCAGCCAAGAAATAGTCCAAAACCAATCTATTGTCCATTGCTTCATATGCCATGGAATCCAATGAACCCCCCAAGTTTTTGAAGTCCTGCAAATGTCTTTTGATGTGTTAGGGAATCCAATGATTCCAGCAGATTTTGAAGTCGTGTCTTGAAGTCTTATCATATCTCAGAAAATACAATGATTCCTGAGGGCTTTCAAGTCTTATGTCTCAGAGAATCCAATGATTGTTGAAGGTTTTCAAGTCCTACAACAATCTTATCATGTCTCAGAGAATACAATGATTCCTGAGGGTTTTGAAGTCCAACAATTTTCGATGTCCATGAGTCAAATGCCATAAATGCCACGCTCTTTCAATGGTGAGCACAATCAGCAACAGAACCACCCGATATTTCTTGGGTCTTCTCTTTCGTTTCTCTGCTCCGTCTCTCTGCGATGGACAAGGTGAATATGGCTCATTGGCACCCATCTGATTCCTTCACCCTCTGTGGAGATACAAGCAAACCCTCTCCCCCAAGCAATTAGCCTATCTGGTCCCTTCCATTCACCACTTTCTGGGTCTCTCCATATCACCTGGCAATTATCTAATGATAGTGGAGCTGTTCGCACTGGACACTGCCCTTCCGGTAGGTTATAAAACCTGTCTTCTGGAAGCAGTGCATCTTTGTCAAAAATCAAGACGTCAGTAGTATAAAGTGTTAGATTTAGAAGTTTTCTAGGATTACCTGTGGCTACCCCTTTCTTTTGTTTTTGGAGGAGTGTTTTAATGTCTCTGTTTCTCTTCTCTACTATTGCCTGTCCTTGAGGATTAAAAGCTATGCCAGTGGTGTGTAAAATCTTACAGTGTGCACAAAAGTGTGCAAAATGTTTGGAACTATATGCAGGAGCACTGTCTGTTTTTATTGCTGTGGCATACCCATAATGGCAAATGCTTGTGTCAGGAATTCAGTGACCATTCGGGCTGTCTCTTTTGCTGCTGGTATTGCAAAAGTGAATCCTGAAAAGGTGTCTACCACAACATGGATAAAAGACAGATGACCAAAAGATTTGTAATGGGTCACATCCATTTGCCAGATTTCATTGAGTCTCAAACCACGAGGGTTCTTCCCTGGAGGCAGTGTAGGAGCATGGAAAGGAGGGCAGGCCATACAGGTTTTTACTATGCTCCTAGCTTCCTCTCCTGTTATTCCAAATTGTAAACGTAAAGCTCGAGCAGCCTGATGATGTTGAGAATGAGATGCCTGGCCTTCTTGGAATAAAGGAGTATTGAGAAACATAGTTAGTATTCTATCTGCCTTTGAATTGCCATGAAAAATGGCACCTGGAAGTCCACTATGAGAGTGGACATACAAAATATAAATCTTACCTAGATGTTTTCTCACTTGCTCTTGAAGTTTCTTAAAGAGCTGATATATATTAGAGGCTGCAAATTTTATTTTCGCTATGGCAATTTTTCTTACCATATCTACTGAATAGGCTGAATCAGATATTATATTTATGTCTCCTGGATAATAAGTAAGAGCTAGAATGATCACATACCATTTATTCTGCTGAGTGGACTGAAAAGAAGTTCTGACTACTCTCTTTATACTTAAGTCATGAGAGTATACAGCACAAATATTGTTTGGATGCATCTGTAAAGATAGTTGATCCTTTAAGAGGAACTTTAGAAACTTTTTCTTCAAGAATCCATTGCCAATTATGTAATAGTCTGGTTATCTTTAATGGAGACACACTGAAAACTTTGGAGCCATGGCTAATAAAATTTGCCACTCTGGGATGGTCTCACAACACACATTAATTTGTGTATAGGTATAAAAGGTGTATCTCTTGTCAGGTCTTGTCCCAGATAATTGTACTGCTCACTTAATGGCCATTAATAAAATTCTAGCCACAAGCACTAGGTAAAGAGTAAGGCTTTGTTCTGGTTGTGCCAGGAGGTTTACGCTCTCTATCACACTGTCTCCTTGATGAAGGACTGCTGTGGGGGCCTCTTGTGTAGCAAAAACTGATATTTCCAAGGGTTTTTGAGTGATTCTTTCAACCATGTTGGATAAAGCCAGTTCAACTTCTCTCAAAGCCTCTTGAGCTTCTTTTGTAAACTTGCGTGGTGAATTTAAAGCACTGTCTCCTCTTAAAATATCATATAACGGTTGCAATTGGTAGGTAGTCAAGCCTAACACTGGTTGCATCCATTGGATATCTCCTATCAATTTCTGGAAATCATTTAAGGTGTTTAGCTTCTCTGTTCTTAAGGACAGTTTTTGTACTGTAAGCACCTTAGGGTATCCTTCATATCCTAAATATTGAAAAGGAGCATGTCTTTGAATTTTTTCTGCAGCTATGTACAATTTGTAATTCCTTAGTGTTTCTATGGTCTTTTGTAGACATGCTTCTAACATTTGTTCCTCAGGTGCACATCCCAATATATCATCCATATAATGTAACAGTATAACTTTTGGAAATGCTTTTCTTACTGGAGCAAGAGCAGCAGTAACATACATTTGACACATAGTGGGGCTGTTTTTCATTCCCTGTGGCAAAACTGATGTAATGGGCTGAAGCTGTCTCCTGGGGTGGAAAGTTACCACACCCTTGAGCCTTACTTAAGTCTCCATACTCTGTGGGGATATGGTCATTCATCTGTTCATTGTCTTCCTCCTTTATCTCAGGCTTCCCCATTTGGCTATTTCTAGAGCTCTTTTTCTTTCTTCTATAACTTACATGATTTTTTAAGGCCAACTGTATTATATTGTATAAATAGAATGGCTTGATGGAAATTGAATGAGGGCCATTTTCATTGTAATATGCAAAGAGCTGTTGCCCAATTGATGTCCAATTATCTGGAGAGATTTGCTCTTCCTCTAAGAACCAAGGGGAACTGCGTTTTAATGTACCCAAAAGTCTAGCTATATGTTCCCAAGTTATAAGTAGCCCTTGATCTTCTATCAACTTAAGCATGCTTTCTATAGCACCACTCCTGGATGGGGGTGGGAGGGTTGGGAGGGAGGATGGAGAATCTTTAGCTATCATCTGTCCCATTTCAACCAAAAAAGGTTACTAGTATAGTCTTTAAGAAAATAAGTTCCCTATTTGTCTATTATACTCACTTAAGTTCCTGGTCACTGGAGACTTCTTCAGTGAAAGTAGGGTCCTTGGGCCCTACGTAATGTGCCAAATGTGATGACTGTGTATTTTAAAATCAGCCAGAGTCAGGAATTCAAGTTAAGGGAAAATCTTCAATCTTTATTCTCAGTAGAGGGGAAGAAGGATCGAAGGTGAAGGGGAATCGGAGGTGAAGGGGCTTCGCGATAGCAATGTGAACAGCTGCTACAAGAAGCCAGCCAGCAGTCTCTCTGCGCTCCTCTCTCTGCCCCTCTGCCTCCACCCACCAAAATCGTCATTTCCTACACAACACATCAGGACTTGCACAAAGAGTGGGCGGGGGCCATTCTTTCTCCAAGCATATATATTAATAGAGTATGGTCAACTTACTATTTAGCCTCACGTGCTTGGGACCTCAGTGCATCAACTTGAGCTTCAGCTCATTACCATAGACAGTGAAAAAAATTTCAGTACCTAATAAAATATGTAGGATTTACCCTCTGTGAATCCAAACCCAGGAGATTAAGAGTCCACCAGAGCTCATACTTCTCCCTTCTTTCCCTATATGGTAATAGGCCATGTGTGCCTCTTTGAATGATGTCATTTAGCTTCTTTTACTTCCCCTTTTTCTTCTCCCAATGCAATTGTTTTCCACTTTTAATTTCTTTTTTATATCATCACATTGATGTTAACTTATTCCTGTCCCTTCTGCCTAGGTACAATTTCCCTCTTTTTGTCCCGATTGAACTTTTTCTGATAATCTTTCCTCTTGTATTGAAGCTTGCATTTTATTTATAGCTTAGGTCTTTTCATCTGAAAAGACTGAAAATCTTTTATTTCATTAAATATCTAATTTTCTCTCAGAAAGATAAGGCTTATTTTTTCTGAGTATCTGATTTTTGATTGTATTCAAACTCTTTTTTTCCCTACTTTTTTATTATAGCATTTTAGTAGAATCTCTGGGGTTCTCCAATATATCATCCATATAATGTAATAGTATAACTTTTGGAAATGCTTTTCTTACTGGAGCAAGAGCAGCAGTAACATACATTTGACACATAGTGGGGCTGTTTTTCATTCCCTGTGGCAAAACTGATGTAATGGGCTGAAGCTGTCTCCTGGGGTGGAAAGTTACCACACCCTTGAGCCTTACTTAAGTCTCCATACTCTGTGGGGATATGGTCATTCATCTCTTCATTGTCTTCCTCCTTTATCTCAGGCTTCCCCATTTGGCTATTTCTAGAGCTCTTTTTCTTTCTTCTATAACTTATATGATTTTTTAAGGCCAACTGTATTATATTGTATAAATAGAATGGCTTGATGGAAATTGAATGAGGGCCATTTTCATTGTAATATGCAAAGAGCTGTTGCCCAATTGATGTCCAATTATCTGGAGAGATTTGCTCTTCCTCTAAGAACCAAGGGGAACTGCGTTTTAATGTACCCAAAAGTCTAGCTATATGTTCCCAAGTTATAAGTAGCCCTTGATCTTCTATCAACTTAAGCATGCTTTCTATAGCACCACTCCTGGATGGGGGTGGGAGGGTCGGGAGGGAGGATGGAGAATCTTTAGCTATCATCTGTCCCATTTCAACCAAAAAAGGTTACTAGTATAGTCTTTAAGAAAATAAGTTCCCTATTTGTCTATTATACTCACTTAAGTTCCTGGTCACTGGAGACTTTTTCAGTGAAAGTAGGGTCCTTGGGCCCTACGTAATGTGCCAAATGTGATGACTGTGTATTTTAAAATCAGCCAGAGTCAGGAATTCAAGTTAAGGGAAAATCTTCAATCTTTATTCTCAGTAGAGGGGAAGAAGGATCGAAGGTGAAGGGGAATCGGAGGTGAAGGGGGATCGCGATAGCAATGTGAACAGCTGCTACAAGAAGCCAGCCAGCAGTCTCTCTGCGCTCCTCTCTCTGCCCCTCTGCCTCCACCCACCAAAATCGTCATTTCCTACACAACACATCAGGACTTGCACAAAGAGTGGGCGGGGGCCATTCTTTCTCCAAGCATATATATTAATAGAGTATGGTCAACTTACTATTTAGCCTCACGTGCTTGGGACCTCAGTGCATCAACTTGAGCTTCAGCTCATTACCATAGACAGTGAAAAAAATTTCAGTACCTAATAAAATATGTAGGATTTACCCTCTGTGAATCCAAACCCAGGAGATTAAGAGTCCACCAGAGCTCATACTTCTCCCTTCTTTCCCTATATGGTAATAGGCCATGTGTGCCTCTTTGAATGATGTCATTTAGCTTCTTTTACTTCCCCTTTTTCTTCTCCCAATGCAATTGTTTTCCACTTTTAATTTCTTTTTTATATCATCACATTGATGTTAACTTATTCCTGTCCCTTCTGCCTAGGTACAATTTCCCTCTTTTTGTCCCGATTGAACTTTTTCTGATAATCTTTCCTCTTGTATTGAAGCTTGCATTTTATTTATAGCTTAGGTCTTTTCATCTGAAAAGACTGAAAATCTTTTATTTCATTAAATATCTAATTTTCTCTCAGAAAGATAAGGCTTATTTTTTCTGAGTATCTGATTTTTGATTGTATTCAAACTCTTTTTTTCCCTACTTTTTTATTATAACTTTTTATTGACCGAACATATGCATGGGTAATTTTTACAATATTATCCTTTGTACTCATTTCTGTTCCAGCTTTTCCCTTCCCTCCCTCCACCCTTTCCCCTAGATGGGAAGCAGGCTTATACATGTTAAATATGTTATAGTATAGGGATACAATATATGTGTGCAGAACCGAACAGTTCTCTTGTTGCACAGGAAGAAGTGGATTCAGATGATAAAAAACCTGGGAAGAAAAACAAAAATGCAAACAGTTTACAGACCTTCATTTCCCAGTGTTCCTTCTATGGGATAGCTGCTTCTGTTCATCATTGACCATTTATCAACTGGACAATTGTTTGATTTCTTATAAATTAGAGTCAATTCTCTATATATTTTGGAAATGAGGCCTTTATCAGAACCTTTAACTGTAAAAATGTTTTCCCAGGTTGTTGCTTCTCTTCTCAATTTGTTTATATTAGTTTTGTTTGTACAAAAGCTTTTTACTTTGATATAATCATAATTTTCTATTTTGTGTTCAATAATGATCTCTAGTTCTTCTTTGGTCAAAAATTCCTTCCTCCTCCACAAGTCTGAGATGTAAATTATCCTATGTTCCTCTAATTTATTTATGATCTCGTTCTTTATGGCTAAATCGTGGACCCATTTTGATCTTACTTTGGTCTACAGTGTTAAGTGTGGGTCCATGCCTAATTTCTGCCATATTAATTTCCAGTTTTCTCATCAGTTTTTGTCAAATGATGAATTGTTAACCCCACAGTTGCGATCTTTGGGTTTCTCAAACACTAGATTCTATAGCTATTGACGATTTTGTCTAGTGAACCTAACCTATTCCATTGATCAACTAATCTATTTCTTAGCCAATACCAAATGGTTTTGGTGACTGATGCTTTATAATATAGTTTTAGATCAGGCAAAGCTAGGCTTCTTTCATTTAATTTTTTTTTCACTAATTCCCTTGAAATTCTCCATCTTTTGTTCTTCCATATGGATTTTGGTATTATTTTTTCTATTTTTCACTAAAATAGTTTCCTGGGAGTTCTAAATAAATAGATTAGTTTAGGGATTATTGTCATCTTTATTATATTCGCTCGGCCTATCCAAGAGCACTTAATATTTTTCCAATTATTTAAATCTGACTTTATTTGTGTGGAAAGTGTTTTGTAATTTTGCTCATATGATTCCTGACTGTCCTTTGGTAGATAGATTCCCAAATATTTTTATGCTATCCACAGTTAGTTTGAATGGAATTTGTCTTTGTATCTCTTGCTGTTGGATTTTGTTGGTGATGCATAAAAATGCTGATGACTTATGTGGGTTTATTTTGTATCCTGCAACTTTGCTAAAATTCTGAATTATTTCTAATAGCATTTTAGTAGAATCTCTGGGGTTCTCCAATATATCATCATATCATCTATAAAGAGTGATAGTTTGGTTTCCTCATTGCCTACTCTAATTCCTTTAATCTGTTCTTGACTCTTATTGCCAAGGCTACCATTTCTAATACAATACTGAATAATAATGTTGATACTGGGCAACCTTATTTCACTCTTTATCTGACTGGGAAAGGTTCCAGTTTTTCCCCATTGCATATGATGCTTACTGATGGTTTTAAACATATGCTCCTGACTATTTTTAAGGGGAAAGTCCATTTATTCCTATCCTCTCAAGTGTTTTTATTAGGAATGGATATTGGATTTTATCAAATGCTTTTTCTGAATCTATTGAGATGATCATATGTTTTTTGTTAATTTGGTTATTGATATAGTCAATTATGCTAATAGTTTTCCTAATATTGAACCAGCCCTGCATTCCTGGAATAAATCCTACTTGGTCATAGTGTATTATCCTGGGGATGATTTTCTGTAATCTTTTTGCTAATATTTTATTTAAGATTTTACCATCACTATTCATTAGGGAGATTGCTCTATAATTTTCTTTCTCTATTTTCAACCTACGTGGTTTAGGTATCATTACCATGTCTGTGTCGTAAAAGGAGTTTGGTAGGACTCCTTCAATCCCTATTTTTTCAAATAGTTTATATAGCATTGGAGTTAATTATTCTTTAAATGTATGGTAGAATTCACATGTAAATCCAACTATTCCTAAGAATTTTTTTCTTAGGGAGTTGGTTGATAGCTTGTTCTGTTTCTTTTTCTAAAATGTGACTATTTAGTCTATTTATTTCTTCCTCTGTTAATCTGGGCAAACCATATTTTTGAAGGTATTCTTCCATTTCAATTAAGTTACCAAATTTGTTGCCATAAAGTTGGGCAAAGTAACTCCCAATTATTGCTCTAATTTCCTCTTAATGGCGAGTTCTCCGTTTTCAGTTTCAATACTAACAATTTGATTTTCCTGTTTCCTTTTTTTAATCAGATTTACTAAGAGTTTGTCTATTTTGTTGTTTTTTTCACAGAACCAAGTCTTAGTTTTATTAATTCAATTTTTTTTACTTTCAATTTTATTAATCTCTCCTTTTATTTTTAGAATTTCAAGTTTAGTGTTTCATTAAGGGTTTTCAATTTGTTCCTTTTCTAGCATTTTTAGTTGCAAGCCCAATTTACTGACTTTCTCTTTCTCTATTTTATGCAAGTAGGCCTCTAGAGATATGAAATTTCCCCTTATTACTGCTTTGGCTGCATCCCACACATTTTGGTATGACGTCTCATTATTGTCATTTTCTTGAGTGAAATTATTAATTATGTCTATGATTTGCTGTTTCATCCAATCATTCTTTAGCATGAAATTATATAGTTTCCAATTCTTTTTTGGTCTCTTTTCCTCTGGCTTTTTCTTGAATGTAATTTTCATTGCATGGTGGTCTCAAAAGGATGTATTTACTATTACTGCATTTGAGTTTGACGTTTTTATGTCCTAATATATGGTCAATTTTTGCATAGATTCTATGAACTGCTGAGAACAAAGTATTCACCTTTCTGGCTCCATTTAATTTTCTCCAAAGATCTATCATATCTTACTTTTCTAGTATTCTATTTACCTCTTTGACTTCTTTCTTATTTATTTTGTGCTTGATTTATCTAATTCTGAGAGTGCAAGGTTGAGATCTCCCACTATGATAGTTTTGCTGTCTATTTCTTCTTGCAGCTCTTTTAATTACTCTTTTAAGAATTTAAATGCTACACCATTTAAAGCATATATGTTTAATATAGATATTGCTTCATGGTTGTGTGCTACCCTTTACCAAGATATAGTGCCCTTCCTTATCTCTTTAATTAGATCAACTTTTCTTTTGCTTGATCTGAGATCAGGATGACTACCCCTGCCTTTTTTTTTTTTACTTCACCTGATGCATGGTAGATTCTGCTCCAACCTTTTACCTTTACTCTGTATGTATCACCCTTCTTCAGGTGTGTTTCCTGTAAAAAACAAATAGTAGGATTCTGGCTTTTAATCCATTCTGCTAACTGCTTCCTCTTTATGGGGGAGTTTACTCCATTCACATTTATAGTTAAAATTATCAATTCTGTAATACTTGTCATCTTGTTAATCCCTATTTATACTTTTCTTCTTTCCTTCCCCCTTAATTCCATCCCCAGTATTAAACTTGTGATTACCCTTGCTTCTCATAGTCTCCTTTCTTAGTATCCTTACCCCCACCTTAGAGTTACTCCCTCTATCTTACTCCTTTTTGTCACAATTTCTGTATTCCCTTCAGCTTACCTTATTCCTTTCTTTTTCACTTTCCCCCTCCTATTTTTCAATGAGTTGGGAGAAGTTTCACCCTAAATCGAATATGTCTAATGTTTTTCTCTTTAAGCCAATTCTGATGGCAGCAAGATACACACTATGTTCACCCCCTGCCACCCCATTTTTTCTCTCAGATATAATATTTTTCCTTTGCCTCTTCATGAGATGTAGTACTCCCACTTTACCCTTTTGCCGGTACAACTTCCTTTCCACCTCTAGTTTCTAGAACAAAGTATACATGTGTTCTTTATATATCTTTACAGCAGAAATATTGTTCCCAAGATTTTTTTTATCTTTTTAGGTTTCTCTTGAGATCTATATTTGTAGATCAAACATTTTGTTTAGTTCCAGTTTTTTCATCAAAAATAGATGAAATTCACTTATTCTGTTGAATCTCCATCTTCTTCCCCTGAAAAAGATGCTCCTTTTGGCTGAGTGAGATGAGAGAAGATTCTCTGTAAAACAAATATGTCAATTATTTCCTCTTTGAGCCAACTCTGATGAGAGTAAGATTCACACAATGTTCCACCCCCTCTCTAAGTTCCCTCAGATATGATAGATTTCCTTTGCCTCGTCATGGGATGTAGTTTCCCTCTTTTCCCTTCTTTTTTTCTTCTTCTTTTCTTCTTCTTTTCTTCTTCTTCTCTTTTCCCTTTTTCTGACACTATTCCCTTTCCATTTCTACTTCCCATTTTTTAAGTTATGTCAATAAAATCAAATTATACATGTGGTCTTTATGTATATCCACAACAGAAATACAGTTCTCAAGAGTTCCTTTTACCTTTTCCTACTTCTCTTGAATCCTATGGTTGGAGATCAATTTTTTTCTTTAAATTTGTTTTGTTTTTCCTTAGAAATAAATGGAATTCCTCTGTTTCATTAAATGTCCACCTTCTTCCATGGAAAAAAAAATGCTTGGCTTAGCTGGGTAGTTTATTTTTGGCTGTGTTCCAAGTTCTTTTGCCTTTTGGAATATCACATTCCTGCTCCTTCGATCCCTTAATGTGAAGGCATCCAGATCTTGAATGACCCTTATGGTGGCACCTCGGTATTAGAATTTTTTTTTTTCCTAGCTGCTTGCAATATTTTTTCATTAGTCTGAAAATTCTAAAATTTGGCCACAATATTCCTTGAAGTTTTTCTTTTAGGGTCTTTCGAGGTGTTTGATGAATTCTTTCAATGCCTATTTTACCTTCCGGTTCTGTCACTCGTGGGCAGTTCTCTTTGATGATTTCCTGTAAAATCATATCTAGCCTCTTTTTTTCATCATAATTTTTGGGTAGTCCAATGATTCTCAGGTCATCTCTCCTAGATCGATTTTCCAGGTCCGTTCTTTTTCCAAGTAAATATTTGACATTTTCCCCCAATCTTTCATTTCTTTTTGGTTTTACTTCACTGATTCTTGATGTCTCAATGAATCAGTCATTTTTATTTGTTCAGTTCTGATTTTTAGTGAGTCATTTTCTTCATTAGCTTTTTGTATTTCTTTTTGGAGATGTCCAATTGAGTTTTTAAATGAGTTGTTTTGCTCTATGGAATTTTTTTCCATTTCACTAATTTTTTTCAGTGAGTTATTTTCTTTTTCCAATTCACAATTCTGTTTCCCTGCACTTCTTGGGAATTTTTTACCTTTTCCAATTCACATTTCAGGAAGTTGTTGCTCACTTGTTTAGTTTCTCTTTCCATTCCTCATTTTTCTTCTAGTTCTCTTTTAAGGTTTTTAATCATCTCTTCTAGGAGAGCCTTTTGTGTTGGGGACCAACAATTGTCTGGGGAATGTCTGCTATTAGTCTCTTCGAGGTGGAAAAGATGCTCTCTTTCAGTATAGAAGCTATCGATTGTCCTTTTGTTTTTTTTTATTCATTTTTTAAAGCCTGTAGGGTCTGCCTTCAGGGCCAGGAGGTTACCAGCTTCCTCTGCAGATCAGTGATAGGTGTATGGACGGGTAGCTATCCTGCCAACCGGCTACAAAGAGCAGCGACATACTGGAATGCTCTGGGAAAGAGTTCCCCACCTGGAAGTAACTCAGGGCTGCAGGGCCAAGCTGAGAACGTGCCCTGCAAACAACCCTGCTGTGCAGGTTAATGACTTCCCTGGGGCTAGAAGCTGAGCAGTGAAAGTTTCACTACTCCAAGCCAAAGCCCATCCTGGTACTGTGGGTATTAGAGGCTGAGCAATGAATAGCCCTGCAGGGAACAGAAGTGTCCCTGCCCAGGGAAACACAATCGGCTGCGAAAGTTCTACTGTACCAGACTGAGGCCCCTACTGTGCAGATTACAGGCTGCCCCATGCTGTACCCCACTGCCTTGCAGATTTGTAACTGCCCCCGCAAAAATCCTGTATTGCAGAGTATGGTTGCATGACTGTGGTATGGGTCTGCCTGAGTCATTTCCGGTTTTGGGTGGTTCTAGCAAGATCTTGTTAGATTCTGGCGGTTTTTGAGAGTACCCTTTGTTTTAGGCTTTAATTTCTCTGATGGTTGACTGCTTTGTAATCAAGGAAGAGCAGTTAGACTATAGCAGAGTCATCTCTATAACTTCTCTGGCCACAGAGATCATACCCACATCTGGTCTGCTCAGGATTCTAGTCTCTCCCTGACTAAGCTGGTCTGTTCCTGGCCTCTCAGGACAAACCATTCCTGGCGATCTTCCAGATTATCTTTAACTGGTAAATTGTGTGCTTCTAATCTTCATGAATTTTAGCAATCAAGCGCTATTTTTGAGGCTGAATTTAATACTTGGTTGTGAGGGGATGAGAGGAGCTTAGAAAGTCATGTGTGCCTTCTCTGCCATCTTGGCTCTACCCCACCCCCCCATTCCAATATATCTTAAGCTGAAAAATTACATTGCAAATATTTCTGAGTTCTGTCACTCTAAAATCCCATTGGGCACTTGATTTGCCAAAAGTGTTATTTTTGCTTGTTCATTAAATACGCCAATTCCATCCATTTCTCTTTCATCATTTATTAGTGAAGAAAACATTTCCAATACAATGTTGCATAATAGTGGTGTTAATGGACATCTTTATTTAAACCTTGATCTTATTAGGAAGACTTCTAAGAAATCAAAATTCACATTGCCTTGGAATTGCAGTTGCAGTACAAAGACCCTGCCCAAGGAGAAGCTTTAGGGTCTTGTCGAGATATCTCCCACATCTATGACTGAGACTGGGGACATCAACTTCTCTGTAATTAACCAATCCATGGACTATCTTATAAATGACCAGCGAGTGAAATACCTTTGTGTGAATAGTTCTGTAGGAGGTTTGTCACAGAGTGTTGCAGAAGAATGGGTGACAAATGGAAAGAGTAAGTTGGACCATGTGATCATTCACATTCACTCCTAATTATGTACCTTTGGAGGTGGTTATTAAAACAAGAATGGCAAAAACAGCTGCATTTTTCTTCACAAATATAAATAGCTGTCCATTTAAAATGTTTATTCCAGTCTGCTGTCACTGTCTTAGGTTCCCTCTGCCATATGTAGTGCCAGTTGTCCTGCTGGATTCAGGAAGTTGCCTTTGGAAGGGAAGCCTCCTTGTTGCTTCAGTTGCTCCCCTTGCTCAGAAGGAGAAATCTCCAGCCATATGGGTGAGTTACTGCAGGGAGATCACTTCTCACAGCCCCTGAAAGTTAAAAAAAAAAAAAAAAACTAAGAACATATTCTTTGTCTCAATTTTCCAGAAGTGTCACAGCCTCTGTAAATGATTATATGAGCCTGAGAAAGAGCAGAAGCTAGAAACTTTTCCAATAAGACAAAGAGTGAAAACAAGGATTCCCATTATTACCAATATTATGAACCTTTGTACTAGGAATGTTAGTTTTAACAATAAGAGAACAAAGTGAAATTGAAGCAATTAATGTATGCAATGAAAAACACTAGTATCACTCTTTGCAGGAGGTATGGTATGTTTACAGAATCCTTGAAAATCAACAAAAACTACTTGAAACTATTAAAATTTTTAAGACAACTGGTGGACAGAAAACAAACCCACATATATCACTGCCATTTGTATGTTATCAACAAAGTGACAGGCATGAGAAAGAGAAAGAGAATCCCAGTTAGGTGTAAACAAGATTTGTCTTGTATGTGGAAGTCTACTTGCCAAGACAAAACCAGGAACTGTACAAACCCAATGACATGGTAAATATTTCCTGCTGCAAAAAGAGAAAGACAATATATAGTAAGAAGTTATTTATCATGCTATTTCTTTGATGAACTGCAATCACTTGCCCTTTTACTCCAAGATAGTGTGTCATGGATATACACAAAAGTAAAGATTAAAAACAATACATACAAGTGTCTATATATTCATATGTATATATGTAAAAATAGAGGTGTCCATATTTATGTATGCACATATATGTAAATATATATGTTTATAGATTAGGGAGCAAGACAAATGTCTTTGCAAGAAGTAGAAAGGGAGAAGCAGATAGATATTAAGAGACAAAGGAAGAGATAGAGATAGAAAGAAACGAATAGACAGGAATAGAAACAGAAATATTGAGATGTAGAAGGCAAAATTAAAGAAAGTTACCTGATGGGGGAGCTTTATTCCATACATTAGAGACTGCAGACTTTTCTCTAACTTATGGGTCTGGTTTCAGCAGAAAATTTACCCAACACTGACCAAGAGCTGAAAACTAGCAGGGTCTTCAGAGATCATTCTTCATGTCCCATAAGAAACGTAGAGCAATTAGCTGACTCTATCAGCTCCATAGAAGCCATCCAAATGCTATTACCCCTTTCTACTAATGATCCAATATTGCCTTTCAATATTTCATTGTTCTAATGCTTTATGATATTGAACAATATAGTAACAAAAAAGTCAGACATAGTGAGGAATGCTAAACAAATTGATCTTTTCCCCCTGACATTTTAATCAAAACAGTTGAAAGCAGTGATAGCCCTGGGACAGGACCTGGGTCTTGACTGTTAGAGGGAATTCCCACAGCAGGAACAACCTCTACTAAGAAGGTCAGGTATTTAGCTGGGCCTTGTTTTCTGGGAGATACCAGGAACATTGTGGAGTAGTTCCACAGTATTAAAAGTGCATCTGTCCCTTCATGGCCATCACCTGTTTTCGTCATATGGAACATGGAGTGACATCAGATAATCAGTTCAGCAGGTTAAGAAATGAGACATGGAATAAGTAAATCACCAAATGGGTCACAAAGCTCATGGAGTCAACACTGCATCACAATCTCAAAGCAGAATGGATGTGGCCATGGCTTATTCAATAGCATTGCATTTGAGTCTGGCCATACATAGTTTTGAATCCAAGAGAAAAGGCAAAAGAGGAAACCAGAGAAAAGGCTGCTTCTGTGAGAAGATCCTCCAATTTGTACAAAATAGAGAAAGAGAAGGTCAATGAATTGGGCTTGCAACTAAAAATGCTAGAAAAGGAACAAATTAAAAACCCCCAGTCAAATACTAAACTTGAAATTCTAAAAAGAAAAGGAGAGATCAATAAAATTGAAAGTAAAAAAAAAAACTATTGAATTAATTAATAAAACTAAGAGTTGGTTCTATGAAAAAACCAACAAAATAGACAAATTCTTAGTAAATCTGATTAAAAAAAGGAAAGAGGAAAATCAAATTGTTAGTCTTAAAAATGAAAAGGGAGGACTCGCCACTAGCAAAGAGGAAATTAGAGCAATAATTAGGAGTTACTTTGCCCAACTTTATGCCAATAAATTTGACAACTTAAATGAAATAGAAGAATACCTCCAAAAATATAGCTTGCCCAAACTAACAGAGGAAGAAGTAAATATCCTAAACAGTCCCATTTCAGAAAAAGAAATAGAACAAACTATCAACCAACTCCCTAATTAAAAATCCCCAGGACCAGATGGATTTACATGTGAATTCTACCAAACATTTAAAGAACAATTAACTCCAATGCTAAATAAACTATTTGAAAAAATAGGGATTGAAGGAGTCCTACCAAACTCCTTTTATGACACAGACATGGTACTGATACCTAAACCAGGTAGGCTGAAAATAGAGAAAGAAAATTATAGACCAATCTCCCTAATGAATATTGATGATAAAATCTTAAATAAAATATTAGCAAAAAGATTACAGAAAATCATCCCCAGGATAATACACTATGACCAAGTAGGATTTATTCCAGGAATGCAGGGCTGGTTCAATGTTAGGAAAACTATTAGCATAATTGACTATATCAATAACCAAACTAACAAAAACCATATGATCATCTCAATAGTTGATGGTAATTGGTGACAGAGCTAGCATATCTCTTCAGGTTTTCACTGCAGATATGGCAGGGGCAATAAAAGATTTGTGAAGCTCACAAAGAAAGAGGGACAATCAATGAGGAGGAAAAAAATGATTTTTAGGCATCAGGGAGACTGCTGATAATAAGTACGACTCTAGTGTATCATTGAAGCATTCTAGATGCTAAATTCAGGTCTCATGGATCTGAAAGCAAGGGTTAAAATAAGGTCAAACCAATATTCCAATAGTAGTGAAAAAACCCAATTGAGGATCCAAAGAGAATTTTTCTTTAAATTAATTGATGAAATGAAGGGATTAACGCGTTATCATTTTCACTATTTAATGTATCCTGGAAAGGGTTTATTTCTCTTGGGATAATAAAAGGAATACTTGCAAAACAAAAGAAACAGGTTTTCTACAAGAAACTTGCCAGCTATGTAATACGTCATTAATCAGTCAATCAATAGTCATTTAGTATGAGAACTTGGTCATAAATAAAGAGTTAGAGTGATAAAAGGGAAGTGAATCCTTCATTCAGGAAGCTTCTATTCCAACAGAGGAGACAAGAATACACACACTACCTGTATCTAACAAAGAAATGTTTAAAATTCATATAAATCAGTTGTGGAAAGATGTAAACTGAGAGCTGGAAAGAATGAGGAAGTATTGATAAAGGCAGCTCTTCAACTTGAGATGTTGCCCAACACAACACAGAAGTAATCTGAATATTTGATTCTAAAGGGTTCCATTGTCTAAGCTTGATTAGGTTAAGAAGAAAAGTCATCACTAACATAAAAGGAAGAAAGAGAATTTGAACCAAAGCCACACAGGGATCAAGGGCTTGAATAGATTTGATATGGCCAGTGTACCAAGTAACTTATCAGTGACTGTTTCATCCAGTAAAGAGAGAATGGGGTTTTGAATCCTGTGGAAGCAGAAGGAATTGCTGCAGCTCTCGTGACTATTTTCTACTGTGGGAACAAAGAGAAATATTTCAATGTAAACTTTAATTACCTGTTTGTCTCCTGCAGATGCCGAGCAGTGTAAAAAGTGTCCAGAGGATGAATATCCCAATGAGCAGAGAGATCGCTGCCTTCCGAAAATTGTGACCTTTCTGGATGTGGCTGAACCCTGGGGGACAGCAGTGACAACTGTAGCTGTTTCATTCTCATTCCTCACAGCCCTGGTGCTGTGGATCTTTGTGAAATTCCAAGACACTCCCATAGTCCAAGCCAATAACAGGAACCTCAGCTACCTGCTCCTCACCTCCCTTTCCTCCTGCTTCCTCTGCTCCTTGCTCTTCCTGGGCCGTCCCACCGCTGCTTCCTGCCTTTTCCAACAAACAGTATTTGCAGTTGTGTTCACAGTGGCTGTTTCCTCCATTTTGGCCAAAACCATCATAGTGGTTCTGGCTTTCAGGGTGACAGGGCCAGGGAGCAGGATGCGGATGTTCCTTCATCCCAGAGTGCCCTACTGTGTGGTTCTCATCTGCTCTGGAATTCAAGGACTTTTCTGTGCCATCTGGTTGGGGACCCATCCCCCCTTTCCAGAGGCAGACACACACTCTGAATCCAGGCACATCATTCTCACATGTAATGAGGGCTCCACCTTTGCATTTTACTGTGTCCTGGGCTACATGGGCTTTCTGGCCCTGGGCAGCTTCACCATAGCCTTCCTGGCCAGGAACCTGCCCGATGCCTTCAATGAAACCAAGTTCATCACTTTCAGCATGCTGGTGTTTTGCAGCGTCTGGGTCTCTTTCCTCCCCACATATCAGAGCTCCAAAAGATTTGTGAAGCTCACAAAGAAAGAGGGACAATCAATGAGGAGGAAAAAAATGATTTTTAGGCATCAGGGAGACTGCTGATAATAAGTACGACTCTAGTGTATCATTGAAGCATTCTAGATGCTAAATTCAGGTCTCATGGATCTGAAAGCAAGGGTTAAAATAAAATAAAACCAATATTCCAATAGTAGTGAAAAAACCCAATTGAGGATCCAAAGAGAATTTTTCTTTAAATTAATTGATGAAATGAAGGGATTAACGCGTTATCATTTTCACTATTTAATGTATCCTGGAAAGGGTTTATTTCTCTTGGGATAATAAAAGGAATACTTGCAAAACAAAAGAAACAGGTTTTCTATAAGAAACTTGCCAGCTATGTAATACGTCATTAATCAGTCAATCAATAGTCATTTAGTATGAGAACTTGGTCATAAATAAAGAGTTAGAGTGATAAAAGGGAAGTAAATCCTTCATTCAGGAAGCTTCTATTCCAACAGAGGAGACAAGAATACACACACTACCTGTATCTAACAAAGAAATGTTTAAAATTCATATAAATCAGTTGTGGAAAGATGTAAACTGAGAGCTGGAAAGAATGAGGAAGTATTGATAAAGGCAGCTCTTCAACTTGAGATGTTGCCCAACACAACACAGAAGTAATCTGAATATTTGATTCTAAAGGGTTCCATTGTCTAAGCTTGATTAGGTTAAGAAGAAAAGTCATCACTAACATAAAAGGAAGAAAGAGAATTTGAACCAAAGCCGCACAGGGATCAAGGACTTGAATAGATTTGATATGGCCAGTGTACCAAGTAACTTATCAGTGACTGTTTCATCCAGTAAAGAGAGAATGGGGTTTTGAATCCTGTGGAAGCAGAAGGAATTGCTGCAGCTCTCCTGACTATTTTCTACTGTGGGAACAAAGAGAAATATTTCAATGTAAACTTTAAGTACCTGTTTGTCTCCTGCAGATGCCGAGCAGTGTAAAAAGTGTCCAGAGGATGAATATCCCAATGAGCAGAGAGATCGCTGCCTTCCGAAAATTGTGACCTTTCTGGATGTGGCTGAACCCTGGGGGACAGCAGTGACAACTGTAGCTGTTTCATTCTCATTCCTCACAGCCCTGGTGCTGTGGATCTTTGTGAAATTCCAAGACACTCCCATAGTCCAAGCCAATAACAGGAACCTCAGCTACCTGCTCCTCACCTCCCTTTCCTCCTGCTTCCTCTGCTCCTTGCTCTTCCTGGGCCGTCCCACCGCTGCTTCCTGCCTTTTCCAACAAACAGTATTTGCAGTTGTGTTCACAGTGGCTGTTTCCTCCATTTTGGCCAAAACCATCATAGTGGTTCTGGCTTTCAGGGTGACAGGGCCAGGGAGCAGGATGCGGATGTTCCTTCATCCCAGAGTGCCCTACTGTGTGGTTCTCATCTGCTCTGGAATTCAAGGACTTTTCTGTGCCATCTGGTTGGGGACCCATCCCCCCTTTCCAGAGGCAGACACACACTCTGAATCCAGGCACATCATTCTCACATGTAATGAGGGCTCCACCTTTGCATTTTACTGTGTCCTGGGCTACATGGGCTTTCTGGCCCTGGGCAGCTTCACCATAGCCTTCCTGGCCAGGAACCTGCCCGATGCCTTCAATGAAACCAAGTTCATCACTTTCAGCATGCTGGTGTTTTGCAGCGTCTGGGTCTCTTTCCTCCCCACATATCAGAGCTCCAAAGGGAAAGCTGTGATGATCGTGGAGATCTTCTCCATCTTGGCCTCCAGTGCAGGGTTACTAGGATGTATTTTTATTCCCAAATGTTTCGTGATTCTCCTGACATCATGGGAAAATAACACCAAACAGAACAAGAATCAAAGGAGTTGCAAGAGAAAGACTTCTTCTTTTTTTTAATTTGATAAATTTATTTTCCCCCATTTCATGTAAAACAATATTTTTAAACTTTTTTTTAATGCTTTGACTTCCATATTCTCTCCTTTCTTCCCCAATTCCAGAACCAGTGAGATTACTACACATGCAGTTATATAAAATATTTATATAAACGTCATGTTGAGAAATATACATGCATGATTCCTTGGGTTAATAAAAAGGGCTCTAAAAAATAAAATTTTTACAGACTATGTAACTTCAACAGTTTCATCATAAAGATGTTCAGAATAGAATGGACCATCGTGTTGTTGAAAAAGCAAAGTTCATTGCAAGTGACCAGTCCTGCCTGGTCTTTGCTTGACTTTGTACACATTACATTTCAGTTTTCATATGCTCATGTATACCTTTCCAGATTTTTCTGGTCATCATACTTACAGATTCATCAAAGTATTACATCACAATTACATGCCACACTTTCTTCAGCCAGTCTGTGTTTGATGAGAATTCCCTCCATTTACAATTGTTTCCCCAAGAAAAGAGGTGACATCAATATTTTTGTATGCAAATTTGCTTTTCCTTTTTTTCTTAATCTTTTTTGGTTTCAAGCCAAGTAATGTTAGTTTTACGTGGAATGAATTTGCATAATTTTAAGGCCATTTCAACATATATATTTTAATCAATCAATGTCTATTGGGGAATTGGCTCATATTTTAATATATTTCATTCTTTTAAACATTTGAGCAGAGCTGCCTGCAGCGAAGAAAGTTGTTCAAAATTTTCCCCAATTATTCTTTCTTTTTCAATTCATCCCTCAGGGACTTCTGGCCAAGATGGTGGAGAGGAGGCACACAGCTGCTTAAGCTCTGTGTTTTCTCTCATGACAAGCCTGTGAATTAATGCTTGACTGAAAAAAACCCCACAAATTGTTACCAAGAGAAGACATCCTTGAAATTTGCCTGGAAAGGTCTGTTTTTGCTCAAGGGCAGGGACCGTTTTAGATCAGATGTAAGCTGAGGGCAGGCAGTGGCAACGAGAGCATGGAAGGCAGCTCATCACTGAGCAGACCAAAGTGGGGAGTCTCTACGGGGAGAGCTTTGCTACAGGATTGGATACTTTGCCCTGGCAGCAAGCCAGAAGATAAGCAGAGAAGCTAAAAACATAGTGGGTGAAGAATACAACCCTGAACAGCTGGAGTCTCTCAGGACCTGGCCACCCCTCCCCAACAGTGTCTCAGCCCGCTCTCTGAGTCTCAGAGTACAGGCACAGCATAGCTATCACTGTCCTGTTAGGGACTCGCTGCTACCCGCCCCCCCCCCAACAGTCTGTAGAGGATGATGGGTAACACCACCCAACCCCCCCCAAAAAAAAGCAGTTTCCTTTTTTGTTTATTTGTTTGTTTTTTCTTTTTTTCTTTGCTAGTTTGTCTTTGATCTTTATTTAACAAAATGAGCAAAAAATTAAAACGGACCTTAACCATCAACAGTTTCTTTATGGATAGAGAGCAGACTCTAAAACCTGAGGAGACTAAAACAGACTGTCTCCAGGTGAATCCTCAAAGTAGAAGATCATCTGTTCCTCAGCACAGATGAATCTCATAGAAGAAATTCAAAAGGCTCTCACAAGAGAGCTAGAAGAAAAATGGGAAAAGGAGAGGGAGGCTTGGAAAGAGAGTATGAAGTCATCCCACTCATTTAAAGACAGAGTGGATAAAGAAATCAAATCATTGAAAAATAGAATTAGTGAACTGGAAACAGAAAATCGCTCTCTAAAAAATAAAATTGGCAAAATGGAAAAAAATTCCGTAGAACAAAAACAACACACTTAAAAACTCAATTGGACAATTAGAAAAAGATGCAAAAAAGTGAGTGAAGAAAATACTTCATTGAAAATCAGAATTGAGCAAATGGAATTAAATCACTCGAGGAGACACCAAGAGTCCATCAAGCAAAACCAAAAAAATGAAACAATGGGGAAAAAAGGTCTAATACAGTCTTGGGAAAACAACAGACCTGGAAAATAGATCTAGGAGATACAATCTGAGAATTATTTGACTCCCTGAAAAATATGATGAAAAAAAAAAAAGCCTGGACACTATTTTCCAGGAAATTATGAAAGAGAACTGCCCAGAAGTTATAGAAACAGAGGGCAAAATAGAAATTGAAAAAAATTCATCGATCACAACTGAAAGAGACCCTAAAATCAAAACACCAAGAAATATAGTGGCCAAATTCCAGAACTAACAGACGAAAGAAAAATACTGCCAGCTGCTAGAAAAAATCAATTCAAATATAGGGGAGCCACAATAAGGATTACCAAGGATCCAGCAGCATCCACATGAAAAGATTGAAAAGCCTGGAATACGATATTCCAAATATGGCTATTCCTCAAGTAGTAGATTCTGATATTTGAAGGGGAAATGTGTATACCTCGCTTGCTGCTCCTCAACAGGACATTAACAAAAAAAAAAGCAGGAAAGGATAGTTCAGTTACTGATAACGTCTTACAAAAGAGTAGGAAGAGAATATTAAGAGGTTCCGGAAGTACAGGAAAAGAGGTGTTCTGGATGCAATGGATAACTGATTCTAGGCTCCTTTTATAGTTGGAAATAGAAGGAAAACTCTTTGAAGGGTCGGTGGACACAGGAGCTGATAAGTCAGTGAGGTCACAGTGCTTTTGGTCACAAGCATGGCCAACATACAAGTTCACAAACCTTTACAAGACAGATATGCTAAATGGTTATTGTGGGCAAAGGAGAATAAAGAACGGCGGTTCCACTCTGAAGTTCTTCAGACATTCCCCGTTCATTTATGGGGGAGAGATTTGCTAAAAGGGATGAAAGTGATAAAATTTTCATAGGGGCCACTGACCAGAAAGAATATGTATGAAAACACGGGGGCCTAAGATCAAATGGAAAGGAGAAATCCCAAATGGGTGGATCTTTGATCCCTAACAAATGAAAAAAAAAAAAAAAAACAGAGGCCCTTTGGGAAAATTGTCAACAATTACACACTGGGCACATAAAGCAATCCACTAGCCCATGGAATTCCCCAGATTCACTACAAAAAAGAAATCAGGAAAATGGAGAAAGTGAAAAGATTTGTATATTAATGATAGAATGGAATCTATGGGCAGCTTGTAACCAGGACTTCCCTCACCCAATGTTATCACTAGGAATGACACAGATGGATCATTGACAGCAAGGACTGTTTTTATTCATTTAAGATTAGAAGACTGTCTGTATTTTGCATTTTCAACACATTCCACAAATGAGAAGGAACCTTCCTTATGATTTCAACAGCAACAAAAAGTTATCAAACTGTGCATCCCCTTTGATCCAGCAGTGTTTCTACTGGGCTTATACCCCAAAGAGATACTGAAGGAGGAAAAAGGACCTGTATGGGCCCAAATGTTTGTGGCAGCCCTGTTTGTAGAGCCTGGAAACTGGAAAATGAATGGTTGCCCCTCGACTGGAGAATGGCTGGGTAAAATGTGGTATATGAACATTATGGAATATTATTGTTCTGTAAGAAATGACCAGCAGGATGAATACACAGAGGCTTGGAGAGACTTCCATGAACTGATGCTGAGTGAAATGAGCAGAACCAGGAGATCATTATATACCTCAACAACGATACTGTTTGAGGATGTATTCTGATGGAAGTGGATCTCTTCGATAAAGAGAGCTAATTCAGTTTCAATTGATCAAGGATGGACAGAAGCAGCTACACCCAAAGAAAGAACACTGGGAAATGAATGTAAACTGCTTGCATTTTTGTTTTTCTTCCCAGGTTATTTCTACCTTCTGAATTCAATTCTCCCTGTGCAACAAGGAAACTGTTCAGTTCTGCACACATATATTGTATCTAGGATATATTGTAACCTATTTAACATGTAAAGGACTGCTTGCCATCTGGGGGAGGGGGTGAAAGGAGGGAAGGGAAAAATCGGAACAGAAGTGAGTGCAAGGGATAATGCTGTAAAAAATTACCCTGGCATGGGTTCTGTCAATAAAAAGTTATTTTAAAAAAAGATTTCAACAGCAAGTCCTTCCACAGGATATAAAAACACACCTACTATGTTTCAACAGAACGTGGCAGAAATCAGAGCTCCTGTCAGAACCAAAGGAAAAGGAGCACGCATTGTCCATGACATGGATGACGTCCTACGGGCCCATTCAGATAGGGATTTTGTACAACAGATACCGAGACACAGCTTCTGCTCTGGGAATTGCCCGTGGATCCCAGGTCCGGAGCTGCCCAACATGTCCGGGGAAAGGTTGTCCTGCCCCCGGCCCAGCAGGGGCCTGTGGTATCTCTCTCACAGGGAGGGAGGCCGGCTCCTGTCTGCATGGGACGGTCAGTGGTCCAGCCCTGCTGACACTGGGTGAGTCCCCGGGCAGAGACCGAAGGAAAGCTGCGGGAGAAAGGGCTCGTGCTGGGAAAGGTGCCCGGCCCAGTGCAGACAGGCCCGGGCCCCTCCGGGATGGAACGGACGCCGTTCTCTCCCGGGTCAGAGCCTCCAGAGCTCGCCGAGGTTGCAGGGGCCTCTCTGCTCTGCACGACCTCTGCCCTGTCTGCCCCTGCAGGATTGGGGAGAGGAGCAAGACCAGGCCCAGTGCTGGGATTTTTAGGTGTGAGGGACCGAGGAAAAGGCGCCATTAAAGTTTCAAAAGGAAAAGCCTCCCATGGACGCCCTTCATGTAACTGGACCCAAATCTACATCCAAGCCGTTCCTGCAGACATTTCCACAGTGAGAGCGCCCCCGCGCCCTCCCCCCAACATGACTTTGTGCCTGGAGATGGCATCACATGCATGGGAAACGCAGGAGGAGAAAGTCACCCCGTGTCCCAATGCTATTCTAGGGAACATTTCAAAGGGCAGAATAACTGCCTCCCCATGACCCCCCCTTCTGCTCGGGACCCTCTTCTCCAAGGTTGGGGGGCTCTGGGTCTCCCCAAGGTGAGCTGTCAGATTCCGGCCCAGTGCGGGGTGAGCGGGGAGCTCCCCTCCCAGCTATGAGACCATGGCCCCTCCTGGAGTGGGCAGCTCCCAGCAGGGGGAGGGAAGGGAAGGACCCCCTTATGGCAGGTTCGGGGGGCATAAATATTATCCAATATCCCTAAGAAAGGTGATTGCTGGGGTTCTGTACATTGTAATAAAGCAGAAAGAAAGTCAGCAGCCGGGCTTTAGGGCAAAGAAATAGTATTTCTAAGTATGTCCCCTTTTCCTCAAAAAAATGAAAAAGGAGGATTTCAAAGTTTTGTATGTGAACTAGTTGGAAAGGCCCGAATTATGGCTTCCCACGGGCACTGGAGGCGCTCAGAGGAGAGCCTGCCTCACTGGGGGCCACAATCCTGCTCTAGTCCCACTTTCCCAGAAGCCCCCGCTGCTTTCCCCCTCAGGGCTCGAAGGGCAGCTCTGGTGGGATTGGGGGGAGTCCTGTAGCCAGCCTTCCTCTGAGAGAATGAAGGACAGGAGCATTTCTTCAGGGCTTCCTGTGGGCAAAGAGCTGGGGGTCCCGAGAGAAAGGACAGCCCTGCTCTTTGGGGGCTCATGTTATGCTGGGGACACAGCAAAGGGAAGGGGCCGCTGCAAGGCAGAGGGAGAGGCCCCCGCAGCTGAGAGAGGGCCCAAAGGTGCCCGGGAAGGCCTCCTGCTCCTGCCATTGCCACCAATAAAAGCACTTTTGTTCCTGCGACCAAATCCCTGCAAGGACTGAGGGCTGAGAGTCAGGGACCCTGCTCGGCAGCTGGGCCCGGTCCCTGCCCCGGTGTCCCCAGGCCTTCTGTCCTCGGGTCACTTCCCCTGGAAGCACGGCCGTTGTAAAGATGTCTGTGCTCGGGTCCTGGCCCGTGTCCAGTCCAGCCTGGGAGCAGAAGGGGGTCACGGGGCTGCTGGGGCTTTCCCTGGCACTCACTGCCCCCCTGCTCCCCCTCGGGGCTCTGGCTGCTTCCGCTGGGTGGGTTTGAGGCCCCTTAAGTACCCGAGGGCCGACCTTCCCTGAGATGGCTGCCTCCCCCCCCTCCCAGGGGCTGCTTCCCCTCATGAGGCCTGGGACAGAGAAACTAGAACCAGGAGCCCCACTCTGGGGTCTGGAGGCCTGGAAGCCCCGGGAGTCTGACCCCTGCCAGAGCCCGGGAGGGAAATGAAGGGGAAGCACTTGGTCGCCAAGAAAAGGACAAAGGATGTGTAAAGTAAGGGGGGTTTGGGGTGAGGGGACAGGACAAGGGGAGGGAACGAGGAGGAGCCAGGCCTTGATGGCCAGCTGGGCCGGACCTGAGAGCTGTCCAGGCTTCCCCGCACTTTGCAGGGGACAGGCCCCAGCTGGGGGGGCTGAAGGGACTTTCTGGGCAAAGTTGCACAGCTGGGAATCCCAGCCAGCCCCCCTGGGCACAGACCACCGGAGCAGGCCCCCGAGGTGACAGGACAGGGGGACAGCAGCCCCTAGTGTGGGCCTGGGAGCTGCTGGGACCTGGGAGGGGGTGTGAGCTCCCACATCCCCCGTAATGAACGGGGACCCTGAGCAGGAGCTTCCCTGGGTTCCCTTTGGGGGTCCCTGGTGGGAGGCTCAGCTGCGCGTCCTTTAACTAAGAAAAATAAGAAAGTGCAGGTTAGCTCAGGGTGGGAGCTCGAGGCCCCGGGAGCCTCCCTGCTCCCTGTTTCCACCCCCTGCCAGGGGCTTTTCTCTCCCTTCAGTCTGGAGAACAAACTTTTCCCTGCTTTGGGAAGAGCTTCTCCCCAGGCTGTTGGAGGGGCCGGTTGTCCAGGCCATCGTGGGAGCTTTGGGGACTCCACGGGGCCGGAGATGAGGCAGTGAGGGGGGTCAGGTCTGGGGAGGACCCTGGGGTGGAGTCCAGCCCCAGGTCAGCTGCTGACCCCAACCTGTCTCCAAATGGCCTCATCCCTTAAAAGAGAAACATGGCCCTGGTCCCTCGGGAGGGGGCAGAGCATCCACAGGACACGAGCCAGGCCAGGCCAGAGAAGGGCACACGGGCCCTGCTGCCTCCCCCTCCCCAGAGGCCTTAGGGGCAAACTGAGGGCCTGTCTGTGCCCTGTCCGGCCTGGAAGGCTTCTCTCACGGCCTGGATGGGCCCAAATCCTGAGCATTCAGTTAGACCCGTTCGGGGAGAGGGGAAGAAGGCAAAGGGGCAAGTGAAGAGAAAGGGGGGAGATGTGGAGGGCCAGGTGGGCTCCAAGGGAGCTGAGGCTCAGAGCAGGGAAGGTGCTTGTCAAGGTCACACGGGAGCCAAGATTATCCAGTGTGAAAGCATCCCAGAAAAATGTGGGGGAGGGAGGCAGGAGGAGGGGGAGGGATGGAAAGGGCCCCCAAGGAGACCCAGAAGGGACCAGGGAGACGGGAAGTGCAAGTGCATCATGTCACAGCCAGGGAAACTGAGGCCCGGGTCCCCCAGATTATCCAACGGTGAGTCAGGATGGGGATCTCAGGCTTCCTAACTCATTGTGCAGAGAACGGGCCGGTCCCCTCCCTGTGGAGCCCAGGGCCAGGGAAGGCCTCTCGTTGGCAAAGGAAGCGGGGCTCTCGCTGAGGGGCATCTACCAAGGAGGGAAGTGGGGCCCCCAAAATGCCCTGGGCCTTCAGCGGGCTCTTTATCCTGGAACTAAAGGAAGAACCCCAGGGCTCCCTCGCCCCCACTTTTGGGGCCTTCCCAGCTCCATTTTCTAGGCCTTCCTTCCCTTCCCCAGGCATTGCCCGAGCCCCAGGTCCTGCGGGACCACCGTGTTCCCCCCTTCCTGGCTGCTCCTTCCCAGAAGCCTCTTCTCCCTCTGGTGAGGGGGATGATGGGAATGATTTCCAACCACCACAACAACAATAAATGGCGTTTTTTGGCCCTTTAAGGTGAGGAAAGTCCCCTGTGTGTATATACGTGTCCCTGTACGTGTACGTACTTGTATAAATGCACGTGGACATATGTTCTTACACACACTTTGTTTCCTTTGAGCTCCGGAGGCTTAGCTCAGGTGCCTCGAGCTTCCCGGAGACTCCTCTGCTCCCCAGGGGTGTTCTCTGTCCTGAATACAGGAGGTCCTGGCGCACAGTAGGGGCTTAACTAATGCTTTTCCATCCCCCTTCCCCTCCTACTTCAATTCTCCTTTGGCTTTATTTTGGTTTTCTTGTTCCGCCATTTTTCAATCACGTCCCACACTTTCTGGCCCATTTCCGATTTTCTTGGCAGTAATCCTGGGGTATTTTGTCATATCCTTCTCCAGCTCATCTTATACACGAGGAACTGAGGCAAACAGTGACTTGGCCAAGATCACACAGACAGGAAATGTCTGAGGCCGGATTTGATCTTAGAAGATGTTTCCCAGACCCCAGGGCCGGGGCTCTCACCACTGCCCCACCCGCTGCCCCTCCTTCCTTCAGTTCTGGGCATGTTCCATCTCCCCCAGGGGAGTGTAACCCAGAGGGTGAGGGCTGTCACTCTTACTCGGTGTCTAATAAATGTGTGAGGGGGGATCGAAGGCCTCTCCAGCTTTGGGGGATACACAGAAGGAATGTCCCAGCCTGAGGAGGCCTCCAGGGCTGGGGAGCGGCTAGAACGAGCCCACGTCCCAGGGAGTCCCCGGACCCTTGGAAACGCGAGTGTGGGGGAATGTCCTGGCGCCTCGGGCCTGCTCTCCCGCGCTGCAATAGTAACTGCCCTGTATAAAGTGCCCACTATGTGCCAGGTCCCGTGCTGAGCCATTGACAGATATTAACTCATTTACTACTAATACTAATAACTTCTGTTTATGCAGCACATCCTGTGAGCCAGGCCCTGGGCTAAGGGCTGCACAAGTGCCTCATTTGACCTCACTGCACCCCCAGGAGTTAGGTGCTATTATTACCCCATTTTACATCAGGGCAAACTGAGGCAATCAGAGGGGTTTCCCAGGCTCCCACGGGCAGCAGGTGCCTAAGGCTGCAGTGGGACTCGGGTCTCCCTGGCTCCAGGCCTGAGCTCCATGTTCTGCCCCACTGAGCTGCCCCTTCCAGGCCAGGCGTCCCTGGAGCTCCTGACTCAGCCCTTGCCTCCCCCCTTAGCTTGGCTCTCTCCCTTCCCAGCTCAGGGGTCAGAGAACAACAGACTTGGGCAGGACCATGGAGAGCCCTGGGCCCCTCCCACAGCCCCCCTGTTCTGCCTGAGGCTGCACCAGATCCTGGACCTGGAGCCAGGAGCCCTCAGAGGGCCTGAGTCCGACCCCTCCTGCTCCAGAAGAGGCTCAGGGAGGTCAGGGATCTCAGCCAGTCACAGGGATCAGCTGGGACCCCCCCGGGGGTAAATGATGGTGATCAAAGGAGCCTGTGCTGAGAACTCCCTCTGGGGGATCAGTGTGGGAGCCAAAGGCCACAGCAGAGCTCTGAGAGCTCCTGGTCCCGGGTTCTAACGGCAAAGAGGCCCAGGGAGGGATTCAGCCTCAAGGCCATGGAAAGGGGCTTAGGGAGCCCTGGCAAAGCAGGGGCAACGTGGCCTGTCCTTGTACATTATTCCCATCGATGCAGGGATCTGGGGTCCGGATACGGGCAGCCCTGAGCCCTCGGGAGTCTCCGTTTCCTTCTGTTTTAGGAGCTGGGATCACGGGGGAGGCAGCGCCCGGAAAGTCGTTCCCTGCCAGGGAGGAGGATGGGCCCTGATGAGACGCACCCCAGATGCCTGGTTCTGAGCCCTTGCCCGCTGGGCCTTCTCTGTGGGGAAGGAAAGGAACAGCTGCCCTGCTGCCCGTCCCCCTGGGCATCGTGTGCTCCCCTTTATAGCCAGAATGGCCGTGGTCTCCTCACTGTTCTGGATGGGCCGCAATGGTCCCCTCAGAACCCGGAGGTTCAGTCCCACCTCGTCTTTCCCAGAAATTCATCCCAACATCCCCAGCTAAAAGGGGGGCCTGAGGAGGGTCAGAGTGAAAGGGAACAAAGTCCTGGGCAGTTCCAGGAGTTCCCTGCCAGAGGGGGAGGGCTGCCTGAAGTCTCCTTGCCCAAAGGGCTCCCAGCAGGATCCCGGATTAATCCTCCTGGAAACAGAGTCATTAAGAGCAACTGGTCTCTATCATAGGTTCTTTATTCACAAAATGTCCCAGGCAATGTTTGCTTGCTTGTGTGTGTGTGAGTGTGTGTGTGTGTCTCTGTGTGTGTGTGTGTCTGTGTGTCTGTGCATCTCTGTGTGTGTGTCTGGGTGTGTGTCTGTGTGTGTGTCTGGGTGTGTGTCTGTGTGTGTGTCTGGGTGTGTGTCTGTGTGTGTGAGCGTGTCTGTGTGTCTGTGTGTCTCTGGGTGTGTGTGTATGTGAGTGTGTGTGTTTGTGTGTAACGGAAGCCCCCCTCATTCCCCCAATTTCCTCTGCTTGGAGCACTTAAGGAGACCCTACTTCATAAAAAAGCTTTGTTTTAACATTCTTTTTCCCTGAGATTTGCTCCAAAGTGGGAAGAATGAGCCCCTGAGAGGACCCTGACCTCCCCATGTGAGGGGCAAGTTCCCCGAAGAGCCAAAAGTGGATCTTCCATGGGAAGGGTCTCAGATGGGACAGGGACAGTCAGGGGACAGGAGGCAAGTTCAAATCTGGCCTCAGGCACTTACTGGAATCACTTTGTGACCCAAGGCAAGTCCTTCACCTTATTTGCTTCAGTTACTTCGTGAATCAAAGGAGGTGCAGGGGGAGCTGCAAAGCCCTCTAGGAAAACCTCAACATGGGGTCACTGAAGATTAGACCTGACTAAAATGCCTGAACCTTGTCGGGCCCATTTCCAAGATGCAGAGAAGGAAGGGACCAAACCAACATCACAAGGTCTCTGAGGTCCCTGCCAGGTCTGGCTATAGGATCCTTTGCCTTCTTGTAGATAATCAGGGTGAGAAGATGGCCTGGGATCCAATAGGCAAAGGCAGATATACCAAAGTATTTCATGTTAGATTCTCTTCCTTTTTCTCCCACAGCTCTGACTGGTTTTCACTGCCAGGAGCAGCAGCATCCCTTCCCCCAGGACTGAGCTGATCTCTTCAACTGGAATCACCGAGCAAAGGGCCCCATCTCAGCCACTCGGGTCCCTCTCCCTCAGACTGGAGGGCTCAAAGATGGAGCTATAAGCTTTGGTCCAAAGGGTTTCAGACTGCAAGAACTCCCCCGGGGAACATATCTAAGGGCAGTGGTTGGGAGTAGGAAGGGAATTAGCTTTGGGTAAAATCTCAGGATTGCTCTGCTCTGAATTGTATAAAGGCAGAGGAGTCATTCTAATCTCCTGGGAGTCATTTCTCATCTGTAAAGTGGAGATTTCAGGAAAGATTTCCTCCAAATGTTCCTGCAACTTCATAACTCATTGCTCCCAATGCCCTGAGTACAAAGATTTATCTGTAGATCCTGTGATTTCTGCCTTCTCAGGTGGGGAAGATGGGCCTGCAGGTGTCTCTGTTCTAGTGGTTGGAGAGTGGAAATCTGTCATCAAAATCCTGGACTGAGGAACCTCTGAGGTTCCTTTCATCTCTAACTGATGGATGTGATAATCCTCCATAAAGAGTGAGAACCACCAGCAGAGGAAAACTATGAGCACTGGACTTTCTAGAATGACTCTTCCAAATGGATGACACTGCGCCCTGAGCAGGAGACCTGGCTCACACGGACCCTGGTGCAGGGAACTGGATGAGCAACAAGGCCACAAATTTACAGTTTTTTCATGATTATTCTCATCTGTGAAGGATTTAATAAATCTTGTGACCTACAATAGAATATTTCAGGAGGTTTCTTCATCACAGGTGATTGATTGAATTCAGGTCACAAAACTATTTTCCTACAAAAGGCACCTCTGGGATGGAGCCTGACTTGGAACAGGGGAAAGAGAGATCAAAATATAATTTCGCACTTAGGATTTCCCCTGGACGCAGGGACTCAGCTGGAGATGCCGCAGGCAGTCTGGTCCCCGGAATTCTTCTGAGACTGAGACTTCTCTGTGGAAAATGGAACAAGAGGAATGGAGCCCATCATTATCTAAAAATAAATGTACCAGGAGACAGAGAGAAAGTATATAACGGTCACTCATCTCACACCATTGTCCTTGTCTTGCACATGGACCTGGCTAATGTCCCTCTGTTTCCTCCACTGTGACCTGGAGATCAGAGCCCGGGCTCCTGTAGAGAGACGGGTCGTGGCTGGTGGGGAAAAGTCCCTCCTCAGTCCCTGACTCAAGCAGCTGACTCGGCTGTAGCATGAGCAGTCGCTCCACTTCCTCAGCGTTAAAGCTCTGGTTACTGTTCAGGGGGATGTGGCCCTGCATTGTGAGAAGGATTTCTCACCTCCTTCCTTCCCTTGCTGTGTGTCTGTTGCTGCAGCTTCCAGGCTCTGGGCAGTTTTGCTACGAAGACACTCAACACAAGGATTACATCCCTGGAGATGTGGAGATTGGCTTCTTTCTCCCCCTATCCTTACCTAAATCCAGCAACACAACAGGAGCAGCGCAATTTCAGAGACCTCCTTACAATGGTTGTAGGGCTTTTCGGTAAGTGTCTCTCTGTCTGCCTGTGCTCATTTTCACTGCGAGGATGTGGGAAAAGTCCTCATTGCTCAGTCTGAGTCGGGGCGCTCCCCCCTCTCCCTGTCTCTTACTGTTTGTTTCTTCTTGGCAGCTTTCATTCTGTCTCCTTAACTTCAAAGTTGAAGAAAGAAAACCCCCCTTTCCTCCTTTCCCTTCCCATTCCCCATCAAACAGGCCTCGCCCAGGCTTCTCCCTCCCTACCAGGCTCAGTCTCTTGTCTCCCTCCCCTCCCGGCCATCCTGACCTCATGTAAATAGTGAAGGGTTAATGGCCCGAGGCAGCAGAAGTGCTTGGGCCCCTGCTGCCTTTCTAAACTAGGATACAATCATTGCTGAGTGTGCAGAACCTGAGCAAGGGGAAATCTGGCTGTTCCCAGGAAGGGAAGCTGTGTCTCCTCCCCAGCCATGGGGACCCCTTCTTTAGGAAATTTAGGGTTAGGGATAATTCTAGTCCGCCCACCTCATTTATGAGCGGGAAATACGATCTTATGGTTACTCCTTCCTTTGGGTAAGTGAATTTATCATTATTTTCTTTTTTTTTATTTTTGCATGAAGTAATGTCGTCATGAAAATTAGCGTGTCCCAGCTTAGGGAATCTCAAAGCTACTGAGTACATTGGGACTGATGGAGCCTGGAACTGAGGCCTGGGAAATTTGACTTTATTTGGGAAAGACAGAATGGTGCAGAATGGAGCGGGAGCAAGTTCTCAGACTAGCAAATGGCTTTAGGAAATGCCTGTTCCCTCTCAGTGATGTCTGGAGAATTCTGTTTTCTCCAGGGGGTGTGAGAGGGGCTGCTTTTACTTTCTCAAGCTAACTCTTCCTTAACTGCATGAACCAGGGACAGGTGGGCATGTTTACTTTCTGGGATTTTGACAAGGCATCCTGACCTTCCTGCTGCTGCCTAGGTCTTAGTTTTATGGTTTGTCACTATCAACTCTCTTTGCAAAACCCTCCTTTACATGGCAGGATCTCAGTATATAGCCGTGTGACACTCAAATATAACCTTTTGTAAGTCTGCGCTGTAGTAAAAAAAATTCAGTTTCCTCCACCGATTTCTGGATCATTTTCCTCCATCACATCAGAGAAGCTGATCGGCTATTTACTCTGCCCTCTGCTTGTTGAAGACACACCATGAGTTTCACTGAATGGTTCTCTGGCAGATAAGAATTCTTTTCTGAAACTTGTTGTAGCCTTGTGTCATTATTGAATCCCTCTGGATTCTTTTTTGACTTAAATTTTTCTTTGTAGTTACAAACAAAAATTCTCTATGAATCAACAGTCATAAATTATAAATATTTTATAACAATTGTGTATATTTTTGTCTAAAAAACAAGGTCATTAAATGATATGATTTACTCGTTATTCTTTTAATGCTTCAGTATGCTTCTTTTTATTCTATTTGTTGTTCATCATCTAGGAAAAGTGGGAAGTTTGACCTAGAGGGAGAAAGTTCACCAACCACTTTGAAACATTAAATTACAATCCTGTTCTAAATCAAATGCCCTTTTATGTTTTATGAATTATTTGATTTTTATCTTGAGAATGGCACTCCATGCAGAAGGTAAGGCCTCCATCTTGTCAGCACTGATGATAATTTGATGCAAATTGAATATAAGTCACAGCACCTTATTTCTTCCTCCCATCA
The DNA here is from genome assembly GCF_016432865.1 of Antechinus flavipes. Lineage (NCBI taxonomy): Eukaryota > Metazoa > Chordata > Mammalia > Dasyuromorphia > Dasyuridae > Antechinus > Antechinus flavipes. The sequence continues at coordinate 723,231,122 of NC_067398.1, forward strand.
TACTCTAAAGCTTCTAGAGTCAACAACTATCCATGTCTTCTTGTGGAATGAGTGAATGGCTCAAGCAAGCAGTTACCTGAGGACAGAGAGCCAGTAGTCCTCACATTACAAATTACAAAAAGAAAAGAATATTGGAACAATGTGTATGGATAGAGGCTAGATTGAATTCAAATGGAAGGAGCTAAACAGCTATTAGAATCCTTCATTTTAACTAAATGTTGGGAAAGTCCCTCTTCTGAAATGAATTATTTGTGAAGGTTGTATTAATGTTTTTTTAACGTTTACCATTAATTCAGCAGAACTATTGAAACCAATTACCAGCAACTCTTCATGCCTTCCTTCACTCTACATGAGATTAACAGAAATCCCAAACTGTTGCCCAACATTACCCTGGGATACAATATGTACAACATCTATTCCACTGAAGAAAGGACCTTAGAGAGCTACCTGTGGTGGCTGTCTGGAACAAACCAGAGCATCCCTAATTACAACTGCAGAAAGGGAGGAAAGGTTGTGGCTGTCATTGGAGGAGCCACGTTAGCTCTCTCTGTTCAGATGGGGACCCTGTTTGACCTCTACCATTTACCCCAGGTGAATGAGATAGAACCTAATAGATTGTCTCTTCTTCTGTACAACCTAGTAGTCAGAGCAGTAGTATTGGAAGTAGATGTAGCAGGAGCAGCAGCAGTAAAATAAAATGCATCTCTGTGTACCTTTAAAAATTAAAAAATTGTTTTACATATGCATTGCTTTTGATCTTCACAATAAACTCATAATGAAGATAGTCTAACTCCCCTTTACAGTGGAGACTACTGTGACTGAGAAAACTTAAATTGTTATCATGCAGCTAGTGATTGACTGTGATACTAATTAATTCAGGTCTTCTTAGAACACTTTAACTCTCTAATGACTGAACAAAGCCGCTGTTTTCATCCTCAAGGAAATTGAATAACTCCTGCAATATCAACTCTATTGTAAGACAAGAAGCCAGTTAGTTTTCAACCCAAGAAAGTATCTGAAAGCAAAACTAGTGATATTTGCCCATTACACAGATAACTTCAATAATGATTGGAGAAGTTAAAGTGTTTACTCAACACTACACAATTCACTGGTGGAAGAAAACTGATTAGATCTTACCATTCTTGACTTTAAGTTGAATGATCTTTCAGGCTTTTTCATCTCATTCTAGGAGCTTCATTTTTCATAATCATAATATTATTAGTCCAGAGATTATTGAGATGAGAATTATTTATAAAAGGAAACTGAGCATGAGCACTGATGTATACTGTGCTTGTTTTGGGGGAGCCCTGGGAAGCCTGTCCACACAGCTGCCCTAAGAACTCCATGAGTACATTTATGAATGTACAAGAGTTTGAAAACATTCCTGACATTGTTCTCAAAGAGGAACCTAACAATGAATGGGCACAGAAGGAAAGCAGAAACATACGGTGTGAGGAACGACATTTCAGAAAGCACCTCATGTTTTCTAAACTGAAAAGCGACCTCTCTGAGCACTGTAGTTTCAGCTGGCTGCTTAGTGAACTTTGTCACTGGTCAGTCAGAGGAGTGACTGCTTTGTGTGTTCAGAAACAAGAAGAAAATTAGGGATGATTTCATGGAAGAGAAACAATGAAAATTTAGATCGTTTCATTTAAAGGAAATGGAGGTCCGTTTGGAATATGGAACTATGCATATAAAGGGTGAAGGACTGGAAGCCTCTCTCCATTTATATCCACATTTCTTATTTTAAAGATTGATTGAACCTAAGATTATTTAACTACAATTTAACATTATTTAACTATAATTTGTTTAATGTCCAATATTTCAGATTCTATATGTAAGGTCTTTGGAGAAAAACCCATTGGGATCTTTGGTGTCTCACTCACATTGAAACTATAAATAGTCCTGACCATATACTTGGAGAATAGTAAAAACAAAAACTTACAGGTTCAAAGAGCATAGGAATTAACTCTAGATGTCCTTGTGGAAACATGCCTGAACTCTCTAATTGAGGGAATCATGAGAAAGAGCTCATCTAGCATCTTTGTTGCCAGATAATAAAATAGAAGGAAGTCTGGTCTAGACTTCCATATGGGATTATTTTCCTTTGATTCTGATCAGAGAGAACATGGCAGGATAAGTTGAATAAGTCTCCTTGGCCAATCAGGCAGCTTCTTTCCTACTGTGATGTGTGGGTATATATCTGACCCTCAGATCTGAAACACTATTTGTCATAGATAATTTGAATTTTCATCAACCTCTAATGAAGTCCATGAATATCTGTTTTTTGTCAACGAGATAAATATTCTTGCCAAAGATTGTGGTCATGGTTAACAAATTTGGGGACAGATGTTTTGATGTCTCGTGGAGAATAAACAATACATTTCAAGAGATAAATGGAGAGACTTTCAGAGAGAAATTGTCATCGATGATAAACTTTACAATAAAATCTAAAATTTTCTTCTAACAATAAATATGCCAGTTTGAAGAAGTATATTTTACTTTAGCTCTCTCAGCAGCAGCGTGCACCTGCTCATCCGTATTTTTTTTCTCATCCAGATTACTTATGGTCCATTTGATCCCAGTCTTGCTGACAAAGTCCAGTTTCCTTCCCTCTATCAGATGGCCCCCAAATCCTCTTCTCTTCACCGAGCAATTGTCCGCTTATTGGTATATTTTCAATGGAACTGGATAGGCCTGGTTGTCTTTGATGATATGAGAGGGGAGGAATTCCTCAGGGAAATGAGAGAGGAAATGAAAAAGAATAGAGTTTGCGTGTCCTTCACAGAGAAGATCCCTCTAAGTGACAGAAAACAGAGTGAAACCTCTGAGGCCTCCAAGTCCAGGATCCTAATTTCAGAAGTCAAAGTCATTGTCATCCATGCTGACACAGAATCATTTACGATTATGAGAACCTCACCAGGATTCTTATTTCCAACCAAGAAGGTGTGGATTGCCACATTTCATTCAGACACTACAACAAGAGCCTTGTACCATTATGGTTTTACTTTCCATGCTTCTCTCTTCTTTGCACACTTGGTTACTCCAATACCTGGGTTTGAGAGTTTTATCTCGGATTTTTTATCTCCTTTAAAGAAGAGGTTTTGTCTTCTTACAGAATATAGGCCATCACCTTTGAAATGCTCAGATCAACCAGATATCCCAGAGCAAGATTTATATTTACCAAATGCCTCCATGAAATATTCACCTTTTTACCCTGTGCGAATGTCAACATCCACCTTGAGTTACAACATCTACAATGCTTTTTATGCTGTGGCGTGGGCTCTCCATGAAATACTGATGAAAAGATCCCTGGGAAATGAAGAATCTGCATTGCCTCATCCATGGCAGGTAACAGGGAAAGTGTGGTACCTTTTTAGTGATGATTTTTTGAATATTTATTTTAGCAAGAAGTGGGACACGGAAGACATTGAAGACTTTGCAATTTCTAAAATGATTCTGATTGTATATTCCTCAATGATTTTATTGTTGGTTTCCAATATTTGTCAAATTGCATATAAAACTAAAATTAAACTTCTTTCTAGAGTCTTAGAGATGTAAATAAGCTTACATTTTATATTTCCAATTCAGTTCTGGACGTTTCTTTATCATAAATATTTGAAGGCCCTTTATTTCATTGGGAACCCCTTTTTTTTCCTGAAGGACTGAACTCAGGTTTTCTGGGTAGGTGATTCTTAGTTTTAAGTCAGATCCTTTTTTTTTTGCAAATTTATCCTATTCCAAGCATTCTGATCTTTCAATTAAGAAAATGAGGGCTCTTTTGTCATCCTGACTGTAGCTCCAATATATAGATGTGTTTCTTTCTGCATCCTTGCACTATTTGCACCTTTACTTTGGAGATCTAGAATTGGGCTAAAATGTCCCTGGTGATTTCCTCTGGGGATCTTTTTCAGTAGATGATCTGTGGCTTCTTTCATACTCTATTTTACGTTCATTTTCTAGAATACAAGAGAAATTTACTTGATATTTTCTTGAAAGATAGAATCCATGTTCTTTTTCATTGTAGAACTCGTGTAATCTCATAATGTTAAATGCTCTCTCTTCTCTCTGTTTTCCAGTTGAGCATTTTTTATGGGGATATTGCATATTGTTTTCCATTCTTTTTCTTTTTGGCTTTTTCCTTTATTTCTCAAGGTGTCATTCAGTTCTACCTTCTTAGTTCTAATTTTTAAGGAGATATTCTCTTCAGTGGTCCTCTATATTTTCTGTTCAATTTATATAATTCTGATTTTTAAAGCATTTTTTCCTCTATTGTCTTATTCTGCTTTCTTTTACATCTCTCTCATTTCTCTTCATAATTCTGTCTGTACCTCCCTTTTGAAAAATTTTAAGCCTTCTGTGACTTTAGACCAATTCTTACTTATGTTGCAGATTTAGTTGATAAAAGAGTTTTGACTTTGTTATTTTCTTCTTAGTGTGGATTTTTCATCTTTCTGTTCATCACAGTATTTTTCTATTTTCTGTTGTTTACCAATTTCCCCAGGCGATTATTTGACTTTACCTGTTTACTAGAGTAGTGCCCTGTTTCCAGGGTAAAAGAGCCAATGGCCCAAGCTTCAGGAGTTTGTACAGCTATTTTCAGAGATTCTTCAAGGGAGCTGGATATTTCACTTCTTCCAAGGTTGTCTGATCTTAGAAGAGATGTGTTTATTAATGTCCCGACCTCTATTCTGTTCTGTGAGTTACCACAAGCACTTTTTCCTGCCCTGCAATTGTGAGGAGATCCATATTCCACTGTTGCTAAATGTTGTCATGTGCTAGTTCTCTTCCTCACTCTCAAACTGTGAGCCAGGAAGGTGTGCTCGATCTGGGTCCTAGCAAAGCAACTGAGTTCTAGCCCAGTGCTTTAAAAGAGACCCTTGTAATGCCTTCTGACAAGCTCTTCAACCTCTTACCATGTGTGGTCCAAGAACTCCTGCAATGGCTGCCACTTGTGCTGTTTCTTGGAGTGTTGTGTATTCAGTGGCTGCTGAATTGAGCTCCTGCTTTACACCAAGTGCCTTTAATGTCACACAAATGGTTTGATAGTTAATCCTGGAGATGGGAGAAAACCACTTCAGATTATCAAGGATGGGAGAGCCATGGTCTGGCCTGAACATCAGAACAATCTCTTCCAAGGCAGGAGGGAGGGCAGAACAGGAGAGGTTTAGTCAGAGGCATCCCTCAGGAGGCTGTTGCAATAATCTGGGTGTGAAGTCATAAGGATGTTCCAGGAGCAGAGAACAGGAGGGGAACATATTAGAGAGACCTTGTCAATAAATAAAATAAAGGGGGTGAGAAACAATGAGTGTGAAACTGAAACGACAAACCTAGGAGATGCAGGCAACCCTGCGGGTGTCAGAGGGTCATTTCTATGTCCCAGAAGAAATTCAGATTTGATCCCACCTGAAAATAAGAGCATGAGACTCCATAAAATCTCGCATACAATTGCCTTTCCCTCGGGTACCGCTCATGGATGAGCATTTCTCCTCTTTTTCAGCTTCACTCCTACCTCAAGAACATCCAGTTTGAGAATATTGTTGGTGAGCAGGTGTTTGTGGATGAGAACAGACGCACAGAGGCTCACTATGCCCTTATGAACTACATATACTTCGATTATCGTAATGGTCATGTTCTCTATGTGGGGGACTTTATCCCAGAAGCTCAGCTCGGTCAAGATTTTACAATTTGTGCAAATGTCATAGTGTGGGACGCATGGAGTTCAAAGGTCAGACACATTGTTAATGTTACTTTATGCTCCTAAACAGAGGAACAATCCTTGACTTATGTGGTGTACTCTCCATTACTGACAGGTGCAGCTGGGTGGCAAAATGGATAGACTGTAAGCCCTGGTTCTGTTTCACTTGTCATAAATTCATGCGTGTTTTACCTGTTTTCTCTGTAGCAATCCTCTTTATCATTTTTTACAGCATTATTATGCTTTATTATATTTATATACGTCTACATAGGTATATTCTTAAACACAGAGAAATTTTGTTGCATATATACATATATATGTAAATTTATATCTATGTATTCACATAGATATCTATAAATATAATACCATTTCATATTCCCATTTTTTGCCATTTCCAAAGCAGGCATGAATATATTTTAATTTGTCTTTCTTTTCAACTAATATAGGAAAGAATGCAAAAGCCTTTAGCTTATATGCAGCACAATATAGAGGATTGAATATATAACCTTAACTTTCCATTTCACATTGCTTACTTTTCCCCTAAAAAATGTATCTGTGTATCTGTCTATCTGTGTGTGTGAACGTGTGTGTGTGTGTATGTTTGTGTGTAAAACAAAAGTATCCATGTTCTATCTCTCTTTCCAGGTAAATTATTTATACTTGCATCTGTCCTTTGTCATTGATTTTAGAAGTGATAGCACACAAAATGACTTAGACTTCAAAAGTGTTCTTGGAAAACCATCGCTGTTACTGTGAACAGTATTTTCCTAGTTCAACTCATTTTACTTTTTGTTATTTCATGCTATTTTTACCCTGTTTTTCTAAAACCAACCAGTTCATCATGTCTAATAGCACATCGCTATTCTCTCACTATTATATACACCACATCTTGTTTAGTCACAGTGAATAGAGCACCGATCCTGGAGCCAGGGGGAGCTGAGTTTACATCCAGTCTTGGACACTGAACACTGTGACCCTGAGCAAGTCACTTAATCTCAGTTCACACACACACACACACACACACACACTCACAACCAAGACCAAAGTCTATTAGAATTATGTTCTGCCATCTCATTGTTGAAATGAAACAAGTCCATCCCAGCTGACCCTCTTATAATCTCATTACTTTGTAAAATGTTCACCGGGTTCTATTCATTAGTATTAATATTACCTCTTTATCTCTGGTACTCCTCAGTAAGAGTTTGTTTTCTTCCTTATTGCTTTAAATTGTATCTATTTTTGGTTTTACTTGATCTAGGATCAGGACCATTATTCCTGCTTTTATTTTTACTTCAGCTGAAGAATAATATATTCTGTTCTACTGTTTACCTTTAATCTGTATGTATATTTTTGCTTCGCATTTGTTTGTTGCAAACAATATATTGAAGATTCTGGCCTTCAATCCATTCTGCTCTCTACTTTTCTTTTCTGGGAGTTCTCATCCCATTCATATTCGCACTTAAAATTACTAACTCCCTATTTCCCAGCAATTGATGTTTTTCCCATTATACTTTTCTCTCTCCTTTCACCCTTTCCTTCCTCACCAGTGTTTTGCTTCTGATCCTCACATCCCGCAATATGCCCTCCCTCTTTTCAGTCACTTCCCATTTTCTTTATCCCTTTCCTTTCTACTTCTGGCTTTCCTTCTAATAACTTTCTTTTTTTTTCTTTCCCAGTCCCATTTCTACTTCTATAGACAGTGAAAAAAGTTTCAGTATGTAATAAAATATGTAGGATTTTCCCTCTGTGAGTCCAAACCCAGGAGATTAAGAGTCCACCAATGCTCATACTTCTCCCTCTTTTCCCTATATTGTAATAGGCCATGTGTGCCTCTTTGAATGATGTCATTTAGCTCATTTTACTTCCCCTTTTTCTTTTCCCATTGCAGTTGTTTTCCAGCTTTAATTTCTTTCTTATATCATCACATTGATGTTACCTTATTCCTACACCTTGTGCCTAACATTCTTGCACATACAGGTCCCTTTCCCTTCTTGAAAATTTCTTTGGGATATAAGCCTAGTCGCAACACTGCTGGGTCAAAGGGTATGCACAGTTTGAAAGCTTTTTGAGCATAATTCCTAATTGCTCTCCACAATGGCTGGATGTATCCACAATTCCACCAACAATATATCAATGTCCCAGTTTTGCCCTCCAACATTCCGCATTATCTTTCCCTGTCATTCTAGCCAATCTGACAGGTGTGTAGTGATATATCAGAGTTGTCTTAATTTGCATTTCTCTGATGAATAATGACTTGGAGCCTCTTTTCATATGGCTAGTTTCAATTTCTTCATCTGAGAATTGTCTGTTCGTATCCTTTGACCATTTATCAATTGGAGAATGGCTTGATTTATAAATTATAGTCATATAATATTATATATTAGAGTCAATTCCCTATACATATATTGGAAATGAGGCCTCTATCAGAACTTTTGACTTTTAAAATGTTTTCCCAGTTTATTGCTTCCCTTCTAATCTTATCTGCATTAGTTTTGTTTGTACAAAAACTTTTCAACTTGATATAATCAAATTTTTCTATTTTGTGATCAATAGTGATCTCTAGTTCTTCTTTGGTCATAAATTCCTTCCTCTTCCACAGGTCTGAGAAGTAAACTATCCAATGCTCTTCCACTTTCTTTATAATCTGATTCTTTATAACTAGGTCATGAACCTATTTTGATCTTATTTTGGTGTATGGTCTTGAGTGTGGGTCAATCCCTAGTTTCTGCCATATTAATTTCCAAATTTCCCAGCAATTTTTGTCAAACACTGAGTTCTTATCCCAAAAGCTGGGGTCTTTGGATTTGTCAAACACTAGATTATTAAAGTTACTGGCTATTTTGTCCTTTGAACCTAACCTATTCCATTGATCAACGAGTCTATTTCCTAACCAATACCAAATGGTTTTGGTAGCCGCTGCTTTATGGTATAATTTTAGATCTGATACAGCTAGGCCACCTTCATTTGATTTTTTTTAATTCCCTTGAAATTCTTGACCTTTTGTTTTTCTTTATGAACTTTGTTGTTATTTTTTCTAGGTCATTAAAATAGTTTTTTTTGGAAGTCTAATTGGTATAGTGCTAAATAAATAGATTAGTTTAGAAAGTTTTGTCATCTTCATTATATTTGCTCGCCCAATCCAAGAGCATTTAATATTTTTCCAATTGGTTAGATCTGACTTTATTTGTGTGGAAAGAGTTTTGGACTTTTACTCATATAGTTTCTGATTTTCCCTTGGCAGATAGATTCCTAAATATTTTATACTGTCAGTACTTACTTTAAATGGAATTTCTCTTTGTAACTCTAACTGGTGAATTTTTTTTAGTAATATATAAGAATGCTGAGGACTTATGTGGGCTTGTTTTGTATCCTGCAACTTGCTCAAGGTGTGGATTATTGGTAATAGCTTTTAAGTAGAATCTCTGGGATTCTCTAAGTATACTGTCATATCATCAGCAAAGAGTGATAGTTTGGTTTCCTCATTACCTACTCTAATTCCATTAATCTCTTTTTCAGTTCTTATGGTCAAAGCTAGCATTTCTAATAAAATATTGAATAGTAATTGTGATAATGGGCAACCTTTTTTCACTCCTGATCTTTTTGGGAATGGTTGCAGTTTATTCCCATTATATATGCTGCTTACTGATAAATAGTTACTACTGATTATTTTAAGGAAAAGTCCATTTATTCCTATACTCTCAAGTGCTTTTTAGTAGGAATGGATGTTGGATTTTATGAAATGCTTTTTCTGCATCTATTGAGAGGATCATATGATTTTTGATCATTTGGATATTAATATGGCCAATTATCCTGATACTTTTCCTAATATTGAACCAGCCCTGCATTCCTGGTATAAATCCTACTTGATCATGGTATATTATCCTGGAGATGATTTTCTGTAGTCTTTTTGCTAATATCTTATCTAAGATTTTAGCATCAATATATATTAGGAAGAATGGTCTATAATTTTCTTTCTCTGTTTTCAAGCTACCTGGTTTAGGTATCAGTACCATGTCTGTGTCATAAAAGGAATTTGGTAGGACTCCTTCATTCCCTATTTTTTCAAATAGCTTATATAGCAGTGGGGCTAATTGTTCTTTAAATGTTTGGTAGAATTCACATGTAAATCCATCTGGTTCTGGGGATTTTTTCTTAGGGAGATGATTAATAGCTTTTTCTAATTCTTTTTCTGAAATGGGTCTATTGAAGCAATTTACTTCCTCCTCTGTTAATCTGGGAAGCCAATATTTTTGGAAGTAGTCATTCATTTCACTTAGGTTATCAAATTTATTGGCATAGAGTTGGGCAAAGTAACTCTTTATTGTTGCTCTAATTTCTTCTTCATTGGTGGAAAGTTTCCCCTTTTCATTTTTTAGAAAAACAATTTGATTTTCCTCTTTCTTTTTTGCTAATCAGATTTGGCATAGGTTTATCAATTTTATTGGTTTTTCACAAAACCAACTCTTAGTTTTATTTATTAATTCAATAGTTTTTTTTTACTTTCAATATTATTAATTTCTCCTTTTAATTTTATAAATTTCAACCTTAGTATTTGATTGGGGGGTTTTAATTTAGTCTTTTTTCTAGCTTTTTAAGTTGCAAGCACAGTTCATTGATCTTCTCTTTATTTTATTCAAGTAAGCCTCTAAAGATAAAAAATTTCCCCTTATCACTGCTTTGGCCGCATCCCACAAATTTTGATATGATGTCTCATCATTGTCATTATCTTGAGTGAAATTTTTAATTGTGTCTATAATTTGCTGTTTCATACAATCGTTCTTTAAGATGAGATTATTTAGTTTCCAATTACTTTTTGGTCTATTTACCCCTAACTTTTTGTTGAATGTCATTTTTATTGCATCATGATCTGAAAAGAAAGCATTTACTATTTCTGCCTTCTTCCATTTAATTCTGAAGTCTTTATGTCCTAATATATGGTCAGTTTTTGTATAGGTTCCATGAACTGCTGAGAAGAAAGTATACTCCTTTCTGTCACCATTCAGTTTTCTTCAAAGATCTATCATATCTAACCCGACTCTATTTACCACTTTAATTTCTTTCTTATTTGTTTTGTGGTTTGTAGGTTGCCATCCTACTATCGCCAGATTATGCTTTTTTTTCTTGCCTCTCCTTACCCCCTTACTCCCTTACACTTTTTAGTATTAATCTTAAGGGTCCCACTTGCGTTACATAGCTCTCCCTCTTTAGGATCCCTCCCTCCCTCCTCTCTTGGAAACCCTTCCCTTTTCTTGAACCCTTCCCTTATTACTCATTTTCCTTTTCCCTATTTCCTCTTTGAGTCAACTTTGATGACAGTGAGATTCACAAAATGTTCCTCCCCGCACTAAGTTCCCTCACATATGATAGGTTTCCTTTGCCTCATCATCACATGTAGTTTCCTTCTTTTTATCTCCCCTTTTCCCTTTTTCTGACACTATCCCCTTTCCATTTCTACTTCCCTTTTTTATGTTACATCAGTAAAATCAAATGATACATGTGGTTTTTATGTATATTCACAACAGAAACACAGTGCTCAAGAGTTCCTTTTAACTTTTTCTACTTCTCTTGAGTCCTATGGTGGGAGATCATTTTTTTTTGTTTAAATCTGGTTTTGTTCTTAGAAACAAATGGAATAACATTCATATACCACAATTTACCCAGCCATTCTCCAATTGATGGGCATCCATTCATTTTCCAGCTTCTAGCCACACTTGTATAGCTTCTCTTTCTTTTCCCCATTTTTCTTCTAGTTCTCTTTTAAGGTTTTTAATAGTCTCTTCTAGGAGATCCTTTTGTGTTGGGGACCAACAATTGTCTTGGGACAGTCTGCTATTAGTCTCTTCAGGGTTGAAAAGCTGCTCTCTTTCTGTATAGAAGCTATTGGTTGGCCTTTTAATTGTTTTTACTCATTTTTAAAGCCTGTGGGATTTGCCTTCGGGGCAGGAGGTTACCACCTTCCTCTGCAGAGCAGCGATAGCTGTATGGATGGGTAGCTGTCCTGCCAACCGGCTACAAAGAGCAGCGAGGTACTGGAATGCTCTGGGAAAGAGTTCCCCACCCGAGAATAACTCAGGCATTCAGGGCTGAGCTGGGAAAATGCCCTGCAAAGAACCCCCATTGTCTGGGATAATAACTGCCCTGGGGCTAGATGCTGAGCAGTGAGATTTTCACTACCCCAAGCTTAAGCCCACCCTGGGGCTGTGGGTATGAGGGGCTGAGCAGTGGATAGCCTTGCAGGGACCAGAAGTGTCACTGCCCAGGGAAGCACAATTGGCTGTGAAAGTTCGATTGCCCCAGCCCGAGCCCCCACTGTGCAGATTAGAGGCTGCCCCGGGCTGTGCCCCCTGCCTTGCAGATTTGTAACTACCCCCGCAAAAGCCCCGCCCCGTACTGCAGGATGTGGCTGTGTGGCTGTGTTACAGGTCTGCCTGAGTCACTTCTGGTTTTGGGTAGTTCTAGCCAGATCTTGTTAGGTTCTGGCATTTTTTAGAGTACCCTCTGTTATAGGCTTTAATTTCTCTGCCAGTTTACTGCTTTGTAATCAAGGAAGAACAGTTAGCCTATAGCAGAGTCATCTCTATAACTTCTATAGCCACAGAAATCACCCCCACCCCTGGTCTGCTCAGGACGCTAGTCTCTCCCTGCCTGTGCTGGTCTGTTCCTGGCTCCTCAGAACAAACCTTACCTGCTGATCTTCCAGATTATCTTCGGCTGGTAAATTGTGTGCTTCTAATCTTCATGAATTTTAGCAATCTGGCGCTATTTTTGAGGCTGAATTTAATACTTGGTTGTGAGGGGATGAGAAGGACTTAAAAAGTCATGTGTGCCTTCTCCAACATCTTGGCTTCACCCCCCATTCCAATATACCTTAAGCTGAAAAATTACATTCCAAATATTTCTGAGTTCAGTCACTCGAAAATCCCATCAGGCACTTGAACTACCAAAAGTGTTATTTTTGCTTTTACATTGAGTACACCAATTCCTTCCATTTCTCTTTCATCACTTATTACTGAAGAAAACTTTTCCAGTACAATAGTGCATAATACTGTTGTTAATGGACATCCTTGTTTAAATCTTGATCTTATTAGGAAGACTTCTAAGAAATCAAAATTCATATTGCCTTGGAATTGCCCTTGCAGTACAATGACCCTGCCCAAGGAGAAGCTTCAGGGTCTTGTTGAGATATCGCCCAAATCTATGACTGAGCCTGGGAAAGTCAACTTCTCTGTAATTAGCCAATACATGGACTATCTTATAAATGTCCAGGGTGTGAAATACTTTTGTGTGAAGGTTCTGTAGGAGAAGGTCTGTCACTGAGTGTTGCAGAAGAGTGGGTGACGAATGGAAAGAATAAGTTGGAAAGAATGTGATCATTCATATATATTCCTAATTATGTACCTGTGGAGGTGGTTATCCAAACCAGAATGTCAAAAAACAAACATAAATAGTTGTCAGTTAAAAATGTTTATTCCAGTCTCCTGTCACTGTCTTAGGTCCCCTCTGCCGTATGTAGTGCCAGTTGTCCTGCTGGATTCAGGAAGTCACCTTTGGAGGGGAAGCCTCCTTGTTGCTTTAGTTGCTCCCCATGCTCAGAAGGAGAAACCTCCAATTATATAGGTGAGTTACTGCAAGGAGGTCGCATCTCATGGCTCCTGCTAGTAAAAAAAAAAAAAGAAAGAAAGAAAAAAGAAAAAAACTAAGAGCATATTCTTTGTCTCAATTTTACAGAAATGTCGTGGCCTCTGTAAATAATTATATGAGCCTGAAAAGAGCAGAAGCTAGAAACTTTTCCAATAAGATAAAGAGTGAAAACAAGATTCCTATTATCACCACTATTATGAATCTCTGTACTAGAAATGTTACTTTTAACAATAAGAGACCAAAGTGAAATTAAAGTAATTCATGTATGCAATGAAAAACACTAGTATCACTCTTTGCAGGAGATATGGTATGTTTAGAGAATCCTTGAAAATGAACTAAAACTACTTGAAACAATGAACATTTTCAAGACAATTGGTGGATAGAAAACAAACCCACATATATCACTGCCATTTGCATGTTATCAACAAAGTGCCAGGCATGAGAAATAGAAAGAGAAATCCCAGGTAAGTGTAAACAAGACAAAATATATGGAAGTCTCCTTGCCAAGAAAAAGCCAAGAACTGTACAAACACAATGACATGGCAAAATTTTCCTGCTGCATAATGAGAAAAATAATATATTGGAAGAAATTATTCATCATCTTATTTCTTTGATGAATTGCAATCACTTGCCCTTTTACTCCAAGATAGTGTGTCATGGATATACACAAAGGTTAAAATTAAAAACAACATATACAAGTGTCTATATATTTATATGTATATATGTAGAAGTAGAGGTGTCAATATTTATGTATGCACATACATGTAAATATATATGTTTATAGATTAGGGAGTAAGACAGATGTCTTTGCAAGAAATAGAAAGGGAGAAACAGATAGATACTGAGAGACAAAGGCAGAGATGGAAATAAAAAGAAATGAATAGACAGGAATAAAAACAAAAATATTGAGATGGAGAAGGCAAAAGTAAAGAAAGTTACCTAATGGGGAGTTGTATTCCATACATTAGAGACTGCAGACCTTTCTCTAACTTAAGGGTCTAGTTTCAGTGGAAAATTTCCCCAACACTGATCAAAAGCTGAAAAGTAGCAGGGTCTTTCAGAGATCATGGTTCATGTCCCATAAGAAACCCAGAGCCATAAGCTGACTCTGTAAGCTCCATAGGAGCCATCCAAATGCTGTCGTCCCTTTCTACTGATGATCCAGTATTGCCTTTCCCTATTTCATTGTTCTAATGCTTTATGGTATTGAACAATATAGAAACAAAAAGGTCAGACATAGTGAGGAATGCTAACCAAACTGGCCTTTTCCCCCTGACATTGTAACCAACACAGTTGAAAGCAGAGATAGCCCTGGGACTGAACCTGTGTCTTGACTGTTAGAGGGAACTCCTGCAGCAGGATCAATCTCTACTAAGAAGGTCAGGTATTTAGCTGGGCCTTGTTTTCTGGGAGATACCAAAACCATTGTGGAGCAGAGTGACTTCCACAGTATTAAAAGTGCATCTGCCCCTTCGTGGCCATCACCTGTTTTCATCACACTGCACATGGAGTGACATCAGATAATTAATCAGCTCAGGAGGTTAAGAAATGAGACATGAAATAAGGAAATCACCACGTGGGTCACAGGGTTTGAGGAGTCAACACTGCATCCCAAGCTCCAAGCAGAATGGATGCTGCCATGGCTTATTCAATAGCATTGCATTTGAGCCTGGCTTTACGTGGTTTTGAATCTAAGAGAGAAGGCAAAAGAGGAAACCAGAGAACAGGCTGCTTCTATGAGAAGATCCTCCAATTTGTACAAAATTTAGATGATCCCTTAATCTCATCTGCTGCTTTAATGGGGCACACATGGTTCTCTCCCCTGCAATGAGGGCAAACTTTTGATTTAGTGATGAGAAGGATGAGGGTGATGGTGATCAATTTATAAGAACCCTGTAAATCGAGGGTCAATTGTTTGCTACATATGTTCTCTCTCATTTGATACTCATAATAACCTTATAAAGATGGTGTAATTATTTTCCTTATTTTTCTGAAAGGAAGACAAAGACAGACTCAAGGATATTATTTGCCCAGAGTCACATAACAATTTTTTTTTCCTGAGGCAGGATGTAAACTCTGACTTCAAGTCCTATTCGCATTCAAGTAGCCATTTACTTCCTGATAGAGCATAGTCAGATTGAAACAGTTGAGGGTAATTTGTGACATAGCTGGCACATCTCTTTGGGTTTTCACTGCAAATGTGACAGGGGCAATAAAAGATTTGTGAAGATTACAGAGAATGTGGGAGAATAAATGAGAAGGAAAATATAATTTTTAGGCATCAGAGAGACTGCTGATAGCAAGAATGGTTCTAGTATGTCATTGAAGAATTCTTGATGCTAAATTCAGGTCTCATGGATCTGAAAGCCAGGGTTAAAATAAGGTTCAATCCAATATTCCAAATAGTAGTGAAAAAATCCAACTGAGGATCCAAAGAGAATTTTTCTTTAAATTAATTGATAAAATGAAGGTATTAACGGGTTATCATTTTCACTATTGAACATATCCTGGAAAGGCTTCATTTCTCTTGGGATGAATAAAAGCAACACTTCCAAAATAAAAGAAACAGGTTTTCTATAAGAAACTTGCCATTATTTAATAAGTCATTAATCAGTCAATCAATAGTCATTTAGTGTGAGAAGAACTTGGTCATAAATAAAGGGGTAGAGTAATAAAAAGGAAATGAATCCTTCATTCAGGGAGATTCTATTCCAACAGAGGAGACAAGAATACACACATTCCCTGTATCTACCAAGGAAATGTTTAAAATTCATATAAATCGGTTGCGGAAAGGTATAAACAGGAACCTAGAAAGAATGAGGAAGCATTGATACAGGTAGCTCTTAAACTTGAGTTGTTGCCCAACACAACACAGAAATAATCTGGATATTTGACACGAAAGGGCTCTGCTGTCTAAGCTTATTGTCCTTAGTGATTAGGTTAAGAAGAAAAGGTGACATCACTTACATAAAAGGAATAAAGAGAACTTGAACCAAAGCCAATAGTGATCAAGGGCATGAATAGATTTGATCTGGCCAGTGTAGCAAGTAACTTACCAGTGACTGTGTCATCCAGTAAAGAGTGAAGGGGTTTTGCATCTGGTGGAAGCAGAAGGAATTGCTGCAGGTCTCGTGACTATTTCCTACCGTGGGAATGAAGAGAAATATTTTAATCTAAACGTTAAGTCCTTGTTTGTCTCCTGCAGATGCTGAGCAGTGTAAGAAGTGCCCAGAGGATGAATATCCCAATGAGCAGAGAGATCACTGCCTCCCCAAGACTGTGACCTTCCTGGATGTGAATGAACCCTGGGGGAAGGCAGTGACAGCTGTAGCTGTTTCACTCTCATTGCTCACGGTCCTGGTTCTGTGGGTCTTTGTGAAATTCCAAGACACTCCCATAGTCCAAGCCAATAACAGGAACCTCAGCTACCTGCTCCTCACCTCCCTTTCCTTCTGCTTCCTCTGCTCCTTGCTCTTCGTGGGCCGTCCCACCACTGCTTCCTGCCTTTTCCGACAAACAGTCTTTGCAATTGTGTTCACAGTGGCTGTTTCCTGCATTTTGGCCAAAACCATCATCGTGGTTCTGGCTTTCAGGGTGACAGGGCCAGGGAGCAGGATGCGGATGTTCCTTCATCCCAGAGTGCCCTACTGTGTGGTTCTCATCTGCTCCGGAATCCAAGGGCTTTTCTGTGCCATCTGGTTGGGGACCCATCCCCCCTTTCCAGAGGCAGACACACGTTCTGAATCCAGGCACATCATCCTCACGTGTAACGAGGGCTCCGCCTTTGCATTTTACTGTGTCCTGGGCTACATGGGCTTTCTGGCCCTGGGCAGCTTCACCATAGCCTTCCTGGCCAGGAACCTGCCCGATGCCTTCAACGAGGCCAAGCTCATCACGTTCAGCATGCTGGTGTTTTGTAGCGTCTGGGTCTCTTTCCTCCCCACATATCAGAGCTCCAAAGGAAAAGCCGTGATGATTGTGGAGATCTTCTCCATCTTGGCCTCCAGTGCCGGGTTACTGGGCTGCATTTTTATTCCCAAATGTTTTGGGATTCTCCTGACATCGTGGGAAAATAACACAAAACAGAAGAAGAGTCAAAGGAGTTCCAGGAGCAAGAATTCTTCTTCTTTTTTTTTAATGTGATATCTTTATTTTCCCCTTTCCATGTAAAACAATATTTGTAACTTTTTAAAAAGGTTTGCCTTCCACATTCTCTCTCTTCTTCCCCAACCCCAGAACCACTGAGATACCACATGTGCAGTTACACAAAATATTTATATAAATGCCTTGTTGAGAAATATACGTGCATCATTCCTTGGGTTAATAAAAAGAACTCCTAAAAATAAAATTTTTACAAACTGTGTAACATCCAATAGTTTCATCATAAAGACCTTCAGAGCAGTTTTGGACCATTTTGTTGTTGAAAAAGCAAAGTTATTCACAGGTGACCAATCCACTCTATTGCTTGACTTTGTACACATTACATTTCAGTTTTCATATGTTCATGTATCTTTCCAGATTTTTCTGGTCATCATAGTTACGAATCATCAAAGTATTGCATCATAATTACATAGCACAATTTCTTCAGCCATTCTGCATTTCATGAGAATTCCCTCAATTTCCAATTCTTTCCCCAAGAACAGAGGTCACATCAGTATTTTTGTACGTATATTTCCTTTTCCTTTTTTTCTTTTTCTTTTTTTTTTATTATTTTATTTTATTTTTTTGGTCTCTTTATTTTTTTTTTTACAAAATATGCATATTTTATACAAAAACACATATATACATACATATATGCAAAATACAAAATAAAAATTACAAAATATGCACATTGCAAATAGAGAAACTCAAACAATAGAATCTCTGTTCCAATTTTTTTCCCCTCCTTCCCTCCACCCTCTCCCCTAGATGGCAAGCAGTCCTTTATATGTTGGATATGTTGCAGTATATCCTAGATACAATATATGTTTGCAGAACCGAACAGTTCTCTTGTTGTTGGATTCAGAAGGTATAAATAATCCAGGAAGAAAAACAAAAATGCAGATAGTTCACATTCGTTTCCCAGTGTTCTTTCTTTGGGTGTAGCTGCTTTTGTCCGTCATTTATCAATTGAAACTCAATTGGGTCTCTTTGTCAAAGAAATCCACTTCCATCAAAATATTTCCTCATACAATATCGTTGTCGAAGTGTATAATGATCTCCTGGTTCTGCTCATTTCACTCAGCATCAGTTCATGTAAGTCTCGCCAGTCCTCTCTGTATTCATCCTGCTGGTCATTTCTTACAGAACAATAATATTCCATAACATTCATATACCATCATTTACCCAGCCATTCTCCAGTTGATGGGCATCCATTCATTTTCCAGTTTCTAGCCACTACAAACAGGGCTGCTACAAACATTTTGGCACATACAGGTCCCTTTCCCTTCTTTAGTATCTCTTTGGGGTATAAGCCCAATAGAAACACTGCTGGATCAAAGGGTATGTACAATTTGATAATTTTGGGGGCATAATTCCAGATTGCTCTCCAGAATGGTTGGATTCGTTCACAACTCCACCAACAATGCATTAGTGTCCCAGTTTTCCCGCATCCCCTCCAACATTCATCATTATTTTTTCCTGTCATCTTAGCCAATCTGACTGGTGTATAGTGGTATCTCAGAGTTGTCTTAATTTGCATTTCTCTGATCAATAGTGATTTGGAACATTCTTTCATATGAGTGGTAATAGTTTCAATTTCATCCTCTGAAAATTGTCTGTTCATATCCTTTGACCATTTATCAATTGGAGAATGGCTTGATTTCTTATAAATGTGAGCCAGTTCTCTATATATTTTGGAAATGAGGCCTTTATCAGAACCTTTAACTGTGAAGATGTTTTCCCAGTTTGTTGCTTCCCTTCTAATCTTGTTTGCATTAGTTTTGTTTGTACAAAGGCTTTTTAATTTGATGTAATCAAAATTTTCTATTTTGTGATCAGTAATGGTCTCTAGTTCATCTTTGGTCACAAATTTCTTTCTCCTCCACAAGTCTGAGAGATAAACTATTCTATGTTCCTCTAATTTATTTATAATCTCATTCTTTATGCCTAGGTCATGGACCCATTTTGATCTTATCTTGGTATATGGTGTTTGGATAAGGAAATTAAACAGCAATTGACCAAATTGGCTGAGACACCATTGCCCTGGACCAAGTGCCTTCCCCTTGTCTTATTAAGAATTAGAAGGAAACCCCGAAGGATGTGGGATTATCACCTTATGAATTATTGTATGGTTGCCCTTATCCAAAAGGGATTCAAAATACCTCCTTGCGTCCAATATTTGAGACCAAGGATCTGTTTTTAAGGAAATAGGTCAGGTCTGTACTACAACATCTGAAAACTCTACAACTAAAAGGACTTATTGCTCAGACTCCTCCCTCAGGATTCACGGTGCACAAGTTCTAGCCTGGAAACCAGGTCCCGGTTTGGATGTGGAAGGAGGATAAGCTGACCCCGAGCTGGGAAGGACCATTCCAGATCTTCTTGACATCAGACACAGCAAGGGAAAAAGGGTGGGCTCAGTGCACCAGAAATAAAGGAATGGTAGATGCCCGAAGGATGTGAACTTCCAAACTGAATTTCGAAATCGAGCTGAGAGAAACATTGAAAAGGAACCGATGAACTGTGCATGTAAAACCTCGATAGTGGTATCGATCTGGGGTACCTTACTGGGGCACCACCTAAATCAAACAGGGGCAGGGCCATGGATGGGAGAGAGTGAGTGTGAATGGCCTTTTACTCATCGGCCAGAGAGGGCAGATATCAGAGATTGTGGTGAGCATAGGAATGGTCAGAGTTAGCTGAAATCTTTTAGGTGTAAGCTAAATGCTTTATTTAAGCTACATTTTGATTATCCAACGGCACTTTCCAGTACACTTATCATGTTATGACTTTTCTCCTCTTTTTGGCATATTCAGATGGAGCAAATCAACTATTGTTTGTGACATGGGTCAGTGCTTCATGGGTGCACCAGCATTCATTAGGGGGTAATGAGGGATGTTTGAAGGAATTTAGCAAGAATCACACTTGTCAAGCAGCCCGTAATCTATTCAATCTGGTGATGCTCATGGGTGGTGAGGTGCCCGGGCCCAGCACAGATTATCAGGAAATATGGACCGGTGACATGGACCCAAAATGGTAGTTGGGGATATCAGACACCAATATATATATTACACAGATTAATTCACCTGCAAGCAGTCTTAGAGGTAACAACTAAGCAAGGTGCTCAGGCCCTTAATCTATCAGCTGATCAGGCCACCCAGACAGAAGAAGTGGTTCTAGAACATAGGTTAGCCTTAGATTATCTGTTAGCAGAGGAAGGAGGGGTCTGTGGGAGACAAAACCTGTCCACCTGCTGTATGCACATTGATGACAAAGGACAAGCAGTAAAAGGAATGACCAAGGGCCCTTGCAGGATAGTTCATGTGCCTCTACAGGTCAGGAAACCTCCCTTCCCAAATGGCTGGTGCTCTCGGTTTGATGGTGGTTGGAGGAAACAGCTCTCGTGGTACAGACATCGCAGTCAGGAGTATCATTCTGTTCCCGCCATGTTTATCCTGTATAATTACATCGGTAACAAGAATAGTTCAAGGATCACAGTCATGGATCTTACAGACAGAGGATGCCATTAAAATGATGATTTTACAGAGAGAGGGATGGGAGGCGGGAGCAGGGGATGGTCCAGGTGAGTAGATTAGCTAGCAATGTGTAGGGATGTCAATCGAATTTGGCCACAATGTAAGTTCTTCATGAGGAAAAATACATATGTATTTATGAACAACAGGGGGGATTGTGTGGAAAGGTGAAGAACGTACAGATTAAGCACATATTGATCAGAGACTATTAGCTAAATTAGATCGAGCCTATAGGCCCCAGTCACATGATTTTTAGATAAGGCCTGGACTGTATTCCATTGTCCAAAGTGGCCGAACTTGTCGGCTGCATCCCACTGACCAAGGAGGGGAATCCAGGCTTATATGACCAATCATAGCATACAGAGGGCGGGATCTTGGAGGTTCTTTGTCTGAAATGTGGGAAAGCTGTGAACATTTCCAAGGGAGTGGTTCTGTCATGTTGTGAATTCAGCTCACAGACCAGGATGGGGTCGGTTTCTCGAGATTCTAATAAATAATTCTGCTTTCTATGAGTCATGTCTGAATAGTCAATTTGGGTAGGTCTTTTTGTCCCAAACAGTACTAAGGTGATGGTGTCCAGGAGTGACTTGTACAGGCTCAACTTGGGCCCCTTGAGGCTGCAGCTTGCCCCTCAGCTCCACATGTTCCCTTCTCTTCTGGTTTATGTCATTTATTTTGTGCAAAATATTTCCAAATGAAAACACAACTTTCACAGCCTCACTTTTACAAGAGGATTTTCCCAATTCTCCTTAAGTGTACTGCTCTCTGTCACGGATCTCCAATTTATCTTGCCTCTATTTTGCTTAAACAGTTATTTGCAGGGAGTCTCCCCCATTGAATTGAGTTCCTTGATAGTAGGAATTATATCTCCACTTCATCAATGTCCCCATGGCTTGGCCTAGTCCCGGCACAGAGCAGTGCTGCATAAATGCTGGGGGGCTTGACAACTGCTCTGAGCTCCCAGCAAGACATTTCCAGACATCTAGCCAAAGGTTTGGCTGCTGGTCTGAATTTCCATTTCTGTCCGGCTCAGGTCAGCTCCTGACTTCTGTTTCTGAAAATGTTCACTTCCACAGAGTCATTGATAGACACTAGGAAAGGGCACTGGGGAAGGAGCAGACATTTTTTTCTCAGAACTTCCCATGGTTCTTGAGTATGTGGGTCTAAGCGATGGCATTAATCTGAGCCTTCTGCTCTGAGAGGCCTTAGAGCTGACAACCCTCCTGGAGACCTCCCTGCCTGCCCACTCCTCAGTCCCTCCTTCTCTTTCTCCTTCCCCTCCTTGTTCCTGGGCTGCCCATGTTCTTTTCTGGATCCTCTGTATGGGATAACCCCTCCCTCTGATCTGGGGACAGCTCTATATTACACTCCTTCATCCTGGGGCTTGGATGGTTCCAGGAGGTGTGAGGGCCTTATTCATAGTTAATTCTGATAGAAGGAGAAATGTTCTTCTACAACAAAGGTCATAAGTTCCAAATTGGGAGGGGGGGAGGGGAGATGGGAGATACCTTTGGCTTACACAATATGGCAGAAAGCCTTGAACCTGTGCCCTGCCATTGTAGGGACAAGGATGTTTCCCCTGTATTCTACAGTCTTCTTAAAGTAAAACCTGGCAAAATGATTCAGTGCACTTCAGACTCTGGGAGGGTTAATGTAGGAAACCCCTTGTCACCCGGCTCACCCACAAACCGGGACAAACATTTTGGCTCTTTGCTGAATAATGTTCACCTTGCTGGGAGGATACAGAAACTTTTCCTTTGTCCTGGTATTTGGGCTGGGGTGGATCAAATATAAATGGCTACTGTGCTAGGGGGGAGGACTTTTGTGTAGGAATATCTCCTGTCCCTCCTCTATAACAAGAAGATTCCTGTCAAGCTCTTTCTTTTAGATCCTTTCTCTCAGCTTGAATTCTCTTCCACAATTCCTTCCCAATAAGGGTGATTTGGATGGGTGTGGGAGGGGATTTCTTTCCTCTCTCCCACTTCAGTGGGAGTTATAGCTACAAGAAGGAATCATGGGAACATGGACCTGCCCAGGCAAGCCAAATTCCAAGCCATTTAGTCCATATCTTTCCTTTAGACTGTCAATGATGCTACTGAAGGAAAACAGCAGGGGATGTTTGCAAAGCATTTTGTAACATGAAGATTAAATAAACAAGACTGTGAGGCTCCTTTCTGAATTTTTCTGAAGTGTTTCAAAATACATACAGACGCTATTTCTCATTTCCACACAACTCATATTCGGACTCTGATGGTTAAAAAATGGCACAAGGTCATTTTGTTTAAGCTAATGAAGTCTTGAGCCACTGTTGTCCACCCTCCTCCTGATCTACACAAATTTGAGTCAAAAAAAAAAAAAAGATAACTTTGCAAAAAAAAGTGCCAGTGATCAAAAATCCTGAGGGGAAAAGGAAGTTTCCACTCTTGTAGGTCAAGAGTAATTTAGAGAAGATGGCGGAGAGGAGACACACTGCTGTGTAACCTCTGTGTTTTTCTCTCACTATCCATTTCATTTCATGCCTCTGAATTAATGCTCGACTGAAAAAAAAACATACAATTACTTACCAAGAGAAATCATCCTTGAGACTCGTCAAGAAAGGTCTGTTTTTCGCGAGGGCAGGGACGGTTATTAGATCGGAAGCAGACTGCGGGCAGCAGCTGCAGCGGGAGCACAGAAAGCAGCTCAGAGCCGAGCAGAGCGGAGAGGGGGTGGGGCATGATCGCAGCCGTCTCTGAGGGGAGAGCTTTGCTACAGGATTAGATACTTTGCTCCGGCAGCAAGTCAGCAGCCCAGCAGAAAAGCTAAAAACACCGGGGGTGAAGAATACAACCCCAAACAGCTGGAGTCTCTCGGGACCTGGCCACCCCTCCCCCACAGTGTCTCAGCACTCTCTCGGATCTCAGAGCGCAGGCGCCAGCACAGTAGGACCCATGCCTCACGGCTACCCTGCCTCTCCCCCAAAGAAAACAGCCTCCATTCAAGGGTTTTTTCCTTCTGTTTCTTTGATAGTTTGTCTTTGATTATTAGACAGCATGAGCAAGAAACTGAAAAAGACTTTAACCCTTGACAGCTTCTATACAGATAAAGAGCAGACTCCAAATCCTGAGGAGACTAAAAACAAACAGTCCCCAGGTGAATCCCCAAAGGAGGAGATCATCTGTTCCTCAGCACAGATGAATCTCATGGAGGAAATTAAAAAGGCTCTCACAAGGGAGCTAGAAGAAAAATGGGAAAAGGAGAGGGAGGCTTTGCAAAAGGAGAGGGAGGCTTGGCAAAAGAGCCTGGAGAAGTCAGTTAAAGAGAGAGTGGATAAAGAAACCAAATCCTTGAAAAATAGGATTGGTGAACTGGAAAACAAAATTGGTGAAATGGAAAAAAATTCCACAGAACAAAAGATCTCAATTGGACAATTAGAAAAAGATCTTTAAAAAGTGAGTGAAGAAAATACTTCACTGAAAATCAGGGTCGAACAAATGGAATTGAATGACTCGAGGAGACAAGAAGAATCAGTCAAGCAAATCCAAAAAAATCAAACAATGGAATAGAATGTGAAATACCTTCTGGGGAAGACAACAGACCTGGAAAACAGATCCAGGAGAGACAACCTGAGAATCATCAGACTCCCAGAAAAGTATGATGAAAAAAAGAGCCTGGACACTATTTTCCAGGAAATTATCAAAAAGAACTGCCCAGAAGTCATAGAAACAGAGGGTAAAATAGACATTGAAAGAATTCATCGATCCCCTACTGAAAGGGATCCTAAAATCAAAACACCAAGGAATATAATGGCCAAATGCCAGAACCCTCAGGCGAAGGAAAAAATACTGCAAGCAGCTAGAAAAACCCAATTCAAGTATCAAGGAGCCACAATAAAGATCCCCCAGGATGTGGCAGCATCCACATTAAAGGATCAAAGGGCCTGGAATATGATATTCCGAAAGGCTAAGGAACTTGGTATGCAACCAAAAATAACTTACCCAGCGAGAATGAGCATCTTTTTCCAGGGAAGAAGATGGACATTCAACGAAGTAAGCGAATTTCACCTATTTTTGATGAAAAAGCCAGAACTTAACAAAAAATTTGATCTACAAGCACAGAACTCAAGAGAAATCTAAAAAGGTAAAGATTAATCTTGGGAACTATATTTCGGATATAAAGATGTATAAAGAATACATGTATACTTTGTTCTAGAAACTAGATGTGGAAAGGACATTGTACCAGAAAAAGGGGAAAGTGAGTGTACTACATTTTATGAAGAGGCAAAGAAAACCTATTATATCTGAGAGAAAGAATGGAGAGGGGTGAATGTAGTGAGTATTTTACTGCTTTCAGAATTGGCATTAAGAGAAAAATTTTAGACATATTCAATCTATGGTGAAACTTCTCCCACCTCATTGAAAAGTGAGAAGGGAAAAGTGAAAAGGGAAGGAATAAGCTAAGTGGAAGGGAATACGGTAACTGGGAGGGAAAGGGGTAAATTAGGGGGAGGAACTCTAAGGGGGGGAGGGATACTAAAAAAGGGAGGGTTGTGAGAAGCAAGTGGTGCTCACAAGCTTAATACTGGGAAGGGGGGTAAGGGAGTAAGAAGGGAGAAAAGCATAAACTGGGATTAACAAGATGGCAAGTAATACAGAATTGGTCATTTTAACCATAAATGGGAACGGGGTAAACTCCTCTATAAAGAGGAAGCGGTTAGCAGAATGGATTAAAAGCCAGAATCCTACAATATGTTTTTTACAGGAAACACACCTGAAACAGGGAGATACATACAGAATAAAGGTAAAAGGCTGGAGCAAAATCTACTATGCTTCAGGTGAAGTAAAAAAAGCAGGGGTAGCCATCCTGATCTCAGATCAAGCTAAAGCAAAAATTGATCTAATTAAAAGAGATAAGGAAGGGCACTATATCTTGCTAAAGGGTAGCATGGATAATGAAGAACTATCTATATTAAACATATATGCACCAAGTGGTGTAGCATCTAAATTCTTAAAAGAGAAATTAAGAGAGCTGCAAGAAGAAATAGACAGTAAAACTATAATAGTGGGAGATCTCAACCTTGCCGTCTCAGAATTAGATAAATCAAACCGCAAAATAAATAAGAAAGAAGTCAAAGAGATAAATAGGATACTAGAAAAGTTAGATATGATAGATCTCTGGAGAAAATGTAATGGGGACAGAAATGAGTACACCTTCTTTTCAGCAGTTCATGGAACTTATACAGAAATTGACCATATATTAGGACATAAAAACCTCAAACTCAAATGCAGTAAGGCAGAAATAGTAAATGCATCCTTTTCAGACCACGATGCAATGAAAATTACATTCAACAAAAAACCAGGGGGAAGTAGACCAAAAAATAATTGGAAACTAAATAATCTCATACTAAAGAATGATTGGGTGAAACAGCAAATTATAGACATAATTAATAACTTCATTCAAGAAAATGATAATAATGAGACATCATACCAAAATGTATGGGATGCAGCCAAAGCGGTAATAAGGGGAAATCTCATATCTCTAGAGGCCTATTTGTATAAAATAAAGAAAGAGAAGGTCAATGAATTGGGCTTGCAACTAAAAATGCTAGAAAAGGAACAAATTAAAAACCCCCAATCAAACACTAAACTTGAAATTCAAAAAATAAAAGGAGAGATCAATAAAATTGAAAGTAAAAAAACTATTGAATTAATTAACAAAACTAAGAGTTGGTTCTATGAAAAAACCAACAAAATAGACAAACCCTTAGTAAATCTGATTAAAAAAAGGAAAGAGGAAAATCAAATTGTTAGTCTTAAAAATGAAAAGGGAGAACTCGCCACTAACAAAGAGGAAATTAGAGCAATAATTAGGAGTTACTTTGCCCAACTTTACGCCAATAAATTCGACAACTTAAATGAAATAGAAGAATACCTCCAAAAATATAGCTTGCCTAAACTAACAGAGGAAGAAGTAAATATCCTAAACACTCCTATCTCAGAAAAAGAAATAGAACAAACTATCAATCAACTCCCTAAGAAAAAAACCCCAGGACCAGATGGATTCACATCTGAATTCTATCAAACATTTAAAGATCAATTAACTCCAATGCTAAATAAACTATTTGAAGAAGTAGGGATTGAAGGAGTCCTACCAAACTCCTTTTATGACACAGATATGGTACTGATACCTAAACCAGGTAGGCTGAAAACAGAGAAAGAAAATTATATACCAATCTCCCTAATGAATATTGATGCTAAAATCTTAAATAAAATATTAGCAAAAAGATTACAGAAAATCATCCCCAGGATAATACACTATGACCAAGTAGGATTTATACCAGGAATGCAGGGCTGGTTCAATATTAGGAAAACTATTAATATAATTGACTATATCAACAACCAACCAAACAAAAACCATATGATCATCTCAATAGATGCAGAAAAAGCATTTGATAAAATCCAACAGCCATTCGTAATAAAAACACTTGAGAGCATAGGAATAAAAGGACTTTTCCTTAAAATAGTTAGGAGCATATATTTAAAACCTTCAGTAAGCATCATATGCAATGGGGAAAAACTGGAACCTTTCCCAGTAAGATCTGGAGTGAAGCAAGGTTGCCCACTATCACCATTATTATTCAATATTGTATTAGAAACACTAGCCTTTGCAATAAGAGTCGAGAAAGAGATTAAAGGAATTAGAGTAGGCAATGAGGAAACCAAACTATCACTCTTTGCAGATGATATGATGGTATACCTAGAAAACCCCAGAGATTCTACTAAAAAGCTATTAGAAATAATTCATAATTTTAGCAAAGTAGCAGGATACAAAATAAATCCCCATAAATCCTCAGCATTCTTATACACCACCAACAAAATCCAAGAGCAAGAGATACAAAGAGAAATTCCATTCAAAATAACTGTTGATAGCATAAAATATTTGGGAATCTACCTACCAAAGGAAAGTCAGGAATTATTTGAGCAAAATTACAAAAAAGTTTTCACACAAATAAAGTCAGACTTAAATAATTGGAAAAATATTAAGTGCTCTTGGATAGGCCGAGCGAAGATAACAAAGATGATAATACTCCCTAAACTAATCTATTTATTTAGTGCTATACCAATCAGACTTCCAAGAAAATATTTTAATGATCTAGAAAAAATAACAACAAAATTCATATGGAACAATAAAAAGTCGAGAATCTCAAGGGAATTAATGAAAAAAAAATCAAATGAAGGTGGTCTAGCTGTACCTGATCTAAAATTATATTATAAAGCAGCAGTCACCAAAACCATTTGGTATTGGCTAAGAAATAGATTAGTGGATCAGTGGAAAAGGTTAGGTTCACAAGACAGAATAGTCAACTATAGCAATCTAGTGTTTGACAAACCCAAAGATTCTAAATTTTGGGATAAGATTTCATTATTTGATAAAAACTGCTGGGATAACTGGAAATTAGTATGGCAGAAATTAGGCAAGGACCCACACTTAACACCACATACCAAGATAAGATCAAAATGGGTCCATGACCTAGGCTTAAAGAACGAGATTATAAATAAATTAGAGGAACATGGGATAGTTTAACTCTCAGACTTGTGGAGGAGAAAGAAATTTGTGACCAAAGATGAACTAGAGACCATTATCGATCACAAAATAGAAAATTTTGATTATATCAAATTAAAAAGCCTTTGTACAAACAGAACGAATGCAAACAAGATTAGTAGGGAAGCAACAAACTGGGAAAACATCTTTACAATTAAAGGTTCTGATAAAGGCCTCATTTCCAAAATATATAGAGAACTGACTCAAATTTATAAGAAATCAAGCCATTCTCCAATTGATAAATGGTCAAAGGATATGAACAGACAATTTTCAGATGAAGAAATTGAAACTATTACCACTCACATGAAAGAGTGTTCCAAATCACTATTGATCAGAGAAATGCAAATTAAGACAACTCTGAGATACCACTACACACCTGTCAGATTGGCTAAGATGACAGGAAAAAATAATGATGAATGTTGGAGGGGATGCGGGAAAACGGGGACACTGATGCATTGTTGGTGGAGTTGTGAACGAATCCAACCATTCTGGAGAGCAATCTGGAATTATGCCCAAAAAATTATCAAATTGTGCATACCCTTTGATCCAGCAGTGTTTCTATTGGGCTTATATCCCAAAGAAATACTAAAGAAGGGAAAGGGACCTGTATGTGCCAAAATGTTTGTAGCAGCCCTGTTTGTAGTGGCTAGAAACTGGAAAATGAATGGATGCCCATCAATTGGAGAATGGCTGGGTAAATTGTGGTATATGAATGTTATGGAATATTATTGCTCTGTAAGGAATGACCAGCAGGAGGAATACAGAGAGGCTTGGAGAGACCTACATGGACTGATGCTAAGTGAGATGAGCAGAATCAGGAGATCATTATACACTTCAACAACGCTATTGTATGAGGATGTATTCTGATGGAAGTGGATTTCTATGACAAAGAGACTTAACTGAGTTCCAATGGATAAATGATGGACAGAAACAGCTACACCCAAAGAAGGAATACTGGGAAATGAATGTGAACTATTTGCATTTTTGATTTTCTTCCCAAGTTATTTTTACCTTCTGAATCCAATTCTCCCTGTGCAGCGGGAGAACTGTTTGGTTCTGCAAATATATATTGTATCTAGGATATACCACAACATATTTAACATATATAGGACTGCTTGCCATCTTGGGGGGGGGTGGAGGGAGGGAGGGGAAAAAACGAAACATAAGCGATTGCAAGGGATAATGTTGTATAAAAATTATCCTGGCATGGATTCTGTCAATACAAATTTATTATTAAATAAAATTAAATTAAAAAAAAATAAAAATAAAGTGCCATTTGCTCAAAAAAAAAAAAAGAGTAATTTAGAGTCCAGTGACACCTGTCAGTAGGAGATGATTTCTTTGATGCACAAAGGTTCTGGGATGACAATGCTGATCATTCTAGATCATCTGGGAGCTGAAGACTAAAGCTGAATCCACACCTTTCTTTGGCTGACCTGGAGAACTAGACCTCCCACCAGTGGGCAGGTCTCAGGACCAATGGAAACATCTGTTTCCAGTTCTGCCATGGTTTTCCCTTCCAGGAAGGAGGATGGGCGTTTATTAGATGTAGAGAGAAGTCTGGTTCTGAGTCTTTGCCTGTTGGGCCTTCTCTGTGGGGAAGGAAAGGAACAGCTGCCCTGCTGCCTGTCCCCCTAGAAGTCTTGTGTTCCCTTTTCTAGCCAGAATGGCCATCGTCTCTTTAGTGTTCTGGATGGGCTACACTGGTCCCCTCAGAACCTGAAGGATCAGTCACACATTGTCTTTGCCAGAAATTCATTCCAATATCCCCAGGTAAAAAGGGGTCCTGAGGAGGGTCAGAGTGAAAGGCAACAAAGTCCTGTGGAATTCCAGTTCTCTGCCAGAAGGGGAGGGCTGACTGAAGTCTCCTTGCCCAAAGGGCTCCCAGCAGGATCCCAGATTAATCCACCTGGAAACAAAGTCGTTAAAAACCACTGGTCTCTACCATAGCTCCTTTATCCACAAATGTCCCAGGTAATGTTCTGGTGTTTGTGGCGTGTGTGTGTGTGTGTGTGTGTGTGTGTGTGTTTGTGAGTGAGTGTATGTGTGTGTGTCTGTGTTAAATGAAGCTCTCATTCCACCAATTTCCTCTACTAGGAACTTTGGAGTTCTTTGGACTTTGAGGACTTTGAGAAGACCCTAGATAGGAGTCACAAGGACGCTTTGTTTTAACTTATTTTTTCTCTGAGATTTACTCCAAAGTGGGAAGAATGAGCCCCAGAGATGACCCTGACCCCCCCGCCATGGGGAGCAGCAAGTTCCCTGAAGATCCAAAAGTAGATCTTCCAGTGGAAGGGTCTCAGATTGGACAGGGACAGTCAGGGGACAGGAGGCAAGATCAAATTTGGCATCAGGCACTTACTGGAATCACTTTGTGACCCAAGGCAAGTCCTTCACCTTATCTGCTTCAGTTACTTCATCAATCAAAGAAGGTGCAGGGGGAGCTGCAAAGCCCTCTAAGAAAACCTCAACATGGGGTCACTGAAGATTAGACCTGACTAAAATACCTGAACCTTGTTGGGCCCATTTCCTAGATCCAGAGAAGGGAGGGACCAATCTAGCATCACAAGGCCTCTGAGGTCCCTGCTAGTTATGGCTATAAGATCCTTTGCCTTCTTGTATGTAATCAGGTGGGAAGAAGGCCTGGGATCCAGTAGGCAAAGGCATATATTCCAAAGTATTTTATATTTGATTCTCTTCATTTTTCACCCACAGCTCTAACTGGTTTTCACTGCCAGGAGCAGAATCCTTTCCCCCAGGACTGAACTGATCTCTTGAACTGGAATCACGGCGCAAAGGGCCCCAACTCATCCACTCGGGTGCCTCTCCCTCAGACTGGAGGACGGAAGGCCGGAGCCATAAGCTCAGATACAAGGGGTTTCTGACTGCATGAACTGCCCCTGGGAACTAGTCTAAGGGCAGTGGCTGGGAGTAGGAAGGGAATTAGCTTTTGGTTAAAATCTCAGGATTTTTCTGCTCCATATTGTGTAAAGGCAGACAAGTCATTCTACTCTCCTGGGAGTTTTTTCCTCATCTGTAAAGTAGAGATTTCATGAAAGATTTCCTCCAAATGTCTCTGGGACTTCAGAAGTCATTGCTCCCATCACCCAAAATGCAAAGTGTATCTGTAGATCCTGTGATTTCTACCTTCTCAGGTGGGGAAGATGATGAGCCTGAATGGGTCTTTATTCTAGTTGTGGGAGAGTGGAAATCTGTCATCAAAATCCTGGACTGAGGAACCTCTGAGGTTCCCTTTATCTCGAACAGATGGATGTTATAATCCTCCATAAAGAGTAAGACCCACTAGCAGAGGAAAACTATGAGCACTGGACGTTCTAGAATGACTCTTCAAAATGGATGACACTGCGTCCTGAGCAGGAGACCTGGCTCACACGGATCCTGGTGCAGGGAACTGGATGAGCATCAAAGCCACAATTTTACTGTCTTTTAGGGAAATTGCCATCTCTGAAGGATTTAATAAAGCTTGTGACCTATAATAGAACATTTCATGAGGTTTCTCCATTACAAATTATTGGCTGACGTGAGATCACAAAACTAATTCCCTGCAAAAAGCACGTCTGGGATGGAGCCTGACTTGGAACAAGGGAAAGAGAGGTCAAAATATAATGTTGCGCTTATGATGTCCCCTGGACACAGGGATTCAATTGGAGATGCCCCAGGAGGTCTGGTCCTTGGAATTCCTCTGAGCTTGAGACTTCTCTGTGGAAAATGGAATAAGAAGAATGGACAACATAATTATCTGAAAATAAATGTACCAGGAGACACAGAAAAAGTACATAACGGTCACTCATCTCGCACCATTGTCCTTGTCTTGCACATGGACCTGGCTAATGTCCCTCTGTTTCCTCCACTGTGACCTGGAGATCAGAGGCCGGGCTGCTGTAGAGAGACGGGTCGTGGCTGGTGCGGAAAACTTCCTCCTCAGTCCCTGACTCAAGCAGCTGACTCGGCTGTAGCATGAGCAGTCGCTCCACTTCCTCAGAGTTAAAGCTCTGGTTACTGTTCAGGGGGATGTGGCCCTGCATTGTGAGAAGCATTTCTCACCTCATTCCTTCCCTGGCTGTGTCTCTGTTGCTGCAGCTTCCAGGATCTGGGCAGATTTGCTACGAAGACGTTCAGCCCATTTGTTACATGTGTGCAGATGTAGAGATTGGCTTCTTTCTCCCCCTATACTCTCCTGAATGAGCAACATAACACGAGCAGAACGGTTTCAGAGACCTCTTTACAAGGCTTGTACCGTTTATAACTAAGTATCTCTCTATCTGCTTGTGCTCATTTCCACTGCGAGGATGCAGGAAAAGTCCTCATTGCTCAGTCTGAGTCGGGCCGCCCCCCTCTCCCTGTCTCTTACTGTCTGTATCTTCTTGGCAGCTTTCATTCTCTCTCCTTAAAGTCAGAGTTGAAGAAAGAAAACCCCTCTCCCCTCCTTTCCCTTCCCATTCCCCATCAAACAGGCCGTGCCCAGGCTTCTCCCTCCCTACCAGGCTCAGTCTCTTGTCTCCCTCCCCTCCCGGCCATCCTGACCTCATGTAAATAGTGAAGGGTTAATGGCCCGAGGCAGCAGAAGTGCTTGGGCCCCTGCTGCCTTTCTACCCTAGGACAGAGTTCTTGCTGAGTGTGCAGATCCTGAGCAAGGGGAGATCGTCCCCGTTCCCAGGAAGGGAAGCTGTGTCTCCTCCCCAGCTTTACCTATCTGACAACAAGAGAGCAGCCCTTGTTAGGAAGCCATGGGACCCCTTCTTCAGGAAATTTAGGGTTGGGGATAATTCTACTCCTCCCATCTCATGTATGAGTGGGAAATACGATCTTATGTTTACTCCTTCCTGTCGGTAAGTGAATTTATCATTATTTTCTATTTTTTTTTTGGACAAAGTAATGTTGTCACTAAAGTAAACTTGTCCCAGCTTAGGGAATCTCAAAGGCACTGAGTACGTTGGGACAGATGGAGCCTGGAAATGAGGGCTGGGAAATTTGACTATTTGGGAAAGACAGAATGGTGCAGGATGGAGCGCTAGCAAGTTCTCAGACTAGCAAATGGCTTTAGGAAATGCCTGTTCCCTCTCAGTGATGTCTGGCGAATTCTGTTTTCTCCAGGGGGTGTGAGAGGGGCTGCTTTTAATTTCTCAAGCTAACTCTTCCTTAACTGAATGAACCCGGGGCAGGGGAGTGTGTGTTACTTCCTGGGACTTTGACAAGGCATCCTGACCTTTCTGCTGCTGCCTAGGTCTTAGTTTTATGCATTGTCCCTATCCACCCTCTTTGCAAAACCCTCCTTTACATGGCAGGATCTCAGTACATAGCCATTCATGTATAGCACTTCCTAAGTCTGCGCTGTAGCAAAAAACTTCAGACTCCTCCACCAATTTATGGATCATTTTCCTCTATCACATCAGAGGAGAAGCTCATCGGCTCTTTACTCTGTCTTCTGCTTGTTGAAGACGCACCATGAGTTTCACTGAATGGTTCTCTGGCAGATAAGAATTCTTTTCTGAACCTTGTTGTAGCCTTATGTCATTATTTAATCCCTCTGGCTTCTTTTTTTATTTATACTTTCTTTGTAGTTACAAATAAAAATTCTCTATGAATCAATATTCATAAATCATAAATATTTTATAATAATTTTGTATATTTTTAATTAAGAAACAAGGCCATTAATTGATATGACTTGTTGGTTATTCTTTTAATGCTTTAGTATGCTTCTTTTTATTCTATTGTTGATCATCTTCTAGGAAAAGTGGGAAGTTTGACCTAGAGGGAGAAGTGTCACCAACCATTTTGAAACATTACATAACAATCCTGTTCTAAATCAAATGCCCTTTTCTGTTTTATGAATTATTTGATTTTTATCTTGAGAACTGTATCCCATGCAGAAGGCAAGGCCTCCATATGTCAGCACTGATGATAATTTGGTGGAAATTGAATAGAAGTGAGCATAATGTCATGCTAACCTTGTCCTTCCGTTATACTCTCAGGCTTCTAGACCTTTAATGTCACACAAAAGATTTTATCGTTTATCCTGGAGATGGGAGAAAACCACTGGAGATTATCATGGATAGGAGAGCCATGGTCTGGCCTGCACTTCGAGAACAATCCCTTCCAAGGCTGGGTGGAGGGCAGAATAGGAGAGGTTTAAGGCAGAGTCACCCACCAGGAGGCTACTGCAATAATCCGGATGTGAAGTCATGAGGATGTTCCAGGAGCAGAGAACAGAAGAGCAACATATTTGGGAGATGCTACAAGCAGACCTTGGCAATAAATTATATAAAGGGAGTGAGAAACAATGAGGACTTGAGTGTGAAGCTGAAACTACAAACCTAAGAGATGCAGGCAACCCTGCGGGGGTCAGAGGGTCATTTCTCTGTCCCAGAAGAAACTCAGATTTGATCGCACCTGAAAATAAGAGCACAGGACTCGGTAAATTCTTGTGTATAATTGCCTTTCCCTCGGGTACCGCTCATGGATGAGCATTTCTTCTCCTTTTCAGCTACACTCTTTCCTGAAGAACACCCAGTTTGAGAACGTTCTTGGTAAGTAGGTGTTTGTAGATGAGAACAGATGCACAGAGGCTCAGTATGCCCTTATGAACTATATATACTTTGATTATTATAATGATCATCTTCTGTATGTGGGGGACTTTATCCCAGAAGTTCAGCTCAGTCAAGAGTTTACAATTTGTACAGATGTCATCGTGTGGGACCCGTGGAGTTCAGAGGTCAGATACATTTTTTAATGTTATTTTATGCTCCTGAACAGGAAAAATCCTTGACCCATGTGGTGTCCTCTCCATTGCTGACAGGTGCAGCTGGGTGGGAAAATGGCTAGACTGTAAGCCCTGGTTCTGTTTTACTTGTCAAAAGTTCATACATGTCTCCCCTGTTTTCTCTGTAGCAATCCTCTTTATCATTTCTTACATCACTATAATACTTTCTTATAGTTATACACATCTACATAGGTATTTTGTTAAACACACAGAGGAATTTTGTTGCCTATATATACATTTATATGTAAATTTATTTCTATATATTCATACAGATATTTATAAATATAATATGGAGTTCAACAAATCTTCAGTTTATAGGTACCATTTCATATTCCCATTCTTTGCCATTTCCAAAGCAGGCATAAATATATTTTTGTATTTGTTTTCAACTTATATAGGAAAGGATGAAAAAATCTTTCACTTGTATGCAGCCCAACATAGAAGATTCAGTACATAGCCATGACTTTCTATTTCTATATAGTGCACATATTAATCAGAATGAGGCAAAAGCAATCAGGTGACAAGGACTGAGAATGTTATCTGAAGGTACTAAAGAAGTGAGGAAAGGAAAGAGGACGGGTAATTACTAGAGGACAGTTTCAGGAATTTTTTGAGTCTGTAGAAAAATGCTATCCTTGGTTTTCACAAGAAGGAACAATCCATGGGGAGAAATGAAAGGCAGAGGGAAAATCAATGAGGGAATAATTTAGAGAAACAGGGTCAGAAGTTTTTCCAGTTCCAATATTTTCTATTTGAAATATTTAGAAAATCTCTCTTCTGCCTCCAGAGGGAGTTCTATTAAGTACCAGAGTGCTTAAAGTAGGTCTGTCTGCTAGTACTGTGGAGGAAGAAGACACAGCTCAAGCTATAGAATGTTTAAATGTTAACAAGAAAGAACAATTCACAGAACCTACAGATCCCTGTTTAGAGGCTTCTCCTAAATACAGATCTGAAGGGAAACTAACTTCTTACAGAAATGAATCATATAGGCTAGTTCAGGAGGCAACTAAGAGAGCTAATGAAAGAGGAGCAGACATCTCTTTAGAAATGCAGTTAGCATGGTGACATGTATACATATATTGCATTTAATTTATACTTTAACATATTTAACATGTATTGGTAAACCTGCCATCTGGGGCAGAGGGTGAGGGGAAAGAGGGGAAAAGTTGGAACAAAAGGTTTCAATGCTGAAAAATTACCCATGCATATATCTTGTAAATAAAAAGCTATTAAAAAAAAGAAAAAGAAAAAAAGAAAAGAAATGCAGTTAGCTTTGCCAGTTATTGAAACCTCCAATCCTACTAATCCAGGACAAACTAGGAGAGAATAGCAAGCTATTGACTTTTAGTTACTGAAAGTGTTGCATCAGGCTGCTTCCAGTTGTCCAATATTCCAATAGTCCAAATCGTATTCTATCACTGAAGGGAAGATAGCCCAAATTTCATTGAGACAACTTGCCCTTGAAAATGTTGATGCAGCTTGTAAAAATACATTATCTGGGGAAAAACCAAAAATGTCTTCAGTAGAAATGTTCCAAAGGTGTCAGAATGCTGGAACTTCTTTCAAGCCCCAGTCACGACTGCTGCGCTAACTCAGGATAAATCACAATCTGAGAATTTTTCAGACTCTCACAGCTGCTCTAATTGTGGACGATGGGGTCATATGAAAACAAATTGTACTATACAAAAGGTTGCACCACATAGCAATTCAGCAGATAAACCTTGGACTTTATGTCCCAAATGCTGGAAGTGCTGACAGTTGGCTTCTGAATGTCCTTCTCAGAATAATAGGCAAATAATAGGAAACTGTCCTCAGGGCCAACTCCAGCCCCAGATGATGGGAGTTGGACTTGCCCTTATTCCGTCTCAAACTGTGTCTACAACCAATATCTTAAATCCTACTTATTGACAACACAGGATGGAATACATGTGACCCCAGGAAGTCCTGGTTATGTCAGTTCACCGAATAACTGACAATGTGGGAACATGTTCTCTCCCCACTGGAGTCTCGGGTTCTTCTTCCTTCGGGCATAGTAAGTCTCATGTCAGCACTTAGTTCATGGTCATTGCAAGGGCTTATGGCTATTCCTCAAGTAGTAGATTCTGATTTTTGAAGGGGAAATGTGTATACCTCGCTTGCTGCTCCTCAACAGGACAGTAACAAAAAAAAGCAGGAAAGGATAGTTCAGTTACTGATAACGTCTTACAAAAGAGTAGGAAGAGAATATTAAGAGGTTCCGGAAGTACAGGAAAAGAGGTGTTCTGGATGCGATCGATAACTGATTCTAGGCTCCTTTTATAGTTGGAAATAGAAGGAAAACTCTTTGAAGGGTCGGTGGACACAGGAGCTGATAAGTCAGTGAGGTCACAGTGCTTTTGGTCACAAGCTTGGCCAACATACAAGTTCACAAACCTTTACAAGACAGATATGCTAAATGCTTATTGTGGACAAAGGAGAATAAAGAACGGCGGTTCCACTCTGAAGTTCTTCAGACATTCCCCGTTCATTTATGGGGGAGAGATTTGCTAAAAGGGATGAAAGTGATAAAAATTTTCATAGGGGTCAATGACCAGAAAGAATATGTATGAAAACACAGGGGCCTAAGATCAAATGGAAAGGAGAAACCCCAAATGGGTTGATCTTTGACCCCTAACAAATGAAAAAAAAAACAGAGGCCCTTTGGGAAAATTGTCAACAATTACAAACTGGGCACATAAAGCAATCCACTAGCCCATGGAATTCCCCAGATTCACTACAAAAAAGAAATCAGGAAAATGGAGAAAGTGAAAAGATTTATTCATATTAATGATAGAATGGAATCTATGGGCAGCTTGTAACCAGGACTTCCCTCACCCAATGTTATCACTATGAATGACACAGATGGATCATTGACAGCAAGGACTGTTTTTATTCAGTTAAGATTAGAAGACTGTCTGTATTTTGCATTTTCAACACATTCCATAAATGTGAAGGAACCTTCCTTATGATTTCAACAGCAACAAAAAGTTATCAAACTGTGCATCCCCTTTGATCCAGCAGTGTTTCTACTGGGCTTATACCCCAAAGAAATGCTGAAGGAGGAAAAAGGACCTATATGGGCCCAAATGTTTGTGGCAGCCCTGTTTGTAGAGCCTGGAAACTGGAAAATGAATGGTTGCCCCTCGACTGGAGAATGGCTGGGTAAAATGTGGTATATGAACATTATGGAATATTATTGTTCTGTAAGGAATGACCAGCAGGATGAATACACAGAGGACTGGCGAGACTTACATGAATTGACACTGAGTGAAATGAGCAGAACCAGGAGATCATTATATACCTCAACAACGATACTGTTTGAGGATGTATTCTGATGGAAGTGGATCTCTTCGATAAAGAGAGCCAATTCAATTTCAATTGATCAAGGATGGACAGAAGCAGCCACACCCAGAGAAAGAACACTGGGAAATGAATATAAACTGCTTGCATTTTTGTTTTTCTTCCCAGGTTATTTCTACCTTCTGAATCCAATTCTCCCTGTGCAACAAGAGAACTGTTCGGTTCTGCACACATATATTGTATCTAGGATATACTGTAACTTATTCAACATGTAAAGGACTGCTTGCCATCTGGGGGAGGGGGTGGAGGGAGGGAGGGGAAAAATCGAAACAGAAGTGAGATAATGTTGTAAAAAATTACCCTGGCCTGGGTTCTGGCAATAAAAAGTTATTAAAAAAAAAAAAAAAAGATTTCAACAGCAAGTCCTTCCACGGGATATAAAAACACACCTACTATGTGTCAACAGAACGTGGCAGAAATCAGAGCTCCTGTCAGAACCAAAGGAAAAGGAGCACGCATTGTCCATGACATGGATGACGTCCTACGGGCCCATTCAGATAGGGATTTTGTACAACAGATACCGAGACACAGCTTCCGCTCTGGGAATTGCCCGTGGATCCCAGGTCCGGAGCTGCCCAACATGTCCGGGGAAAGGTTGTCCTGCCCCCGGCCCAGCGGGGGCCTGTGGTATCTCTCACAGGGAGGGATGCAGGGTCCTGTCTGCATGGGACGGTCAGTGGTCCAGCCCTGCTGACACTGGGTGAGTCCCCGGGCAGAGGCCGAAGGAAAGCTGCGGGAGAAAGGGCTCGTGCTGGGAAAGGTGCCCGGCCCAGTGCAGACAGGCCCGGGCCCCTCCGGGATGGAACGGACGCCGTTCTCTCCCGGGTCAGAGCCTCCAGAGCTCGCCGAGGTTGCAGGGGCAGCCCTGCTCTGCACGACCTCTGCCCTGTCTGCCCCTGCAGGATTGGGGAGAGGAGCAAGACCAGGCCCAGTGCTGGGATTTTTAGGTGTGAGGGACCGAGGAAAAGGCGCCATTAAAGTTTCAAAAGGAAAAGCCTCCCATGGACGCCCTTCACGTAACTGGACCCAAATCTACATCCAAGCCGTTCCTGCAGACATTTCCACAGTGAGAGCGCCCCCCCCTCCCCCCAACATGACTTTGTGCCTGGAGATGGCATCACATGCATGGGAAACACAGGAGGAGAAAGTCACCCCGTGTCCCAATGCCATTCTCGGGAACATTTCAAAGGGCAGAATAACTGCCTCCCCATGACCCCCCCGTCTGCCCGGGACCCTCCTTTCCAAGGTTGGGGGGCTCCTGGTCTCCCCAAGGTGAGCTGTCAGATTCCGGCCCAGCGCGGGGTGAGCGGGGAGCTCCCCTCCCAGCTATGAGACCATGGCCCCTCCTGGAGTGGGCAGCTCCCAGCAGGGGGAGGGAAGGGAAGGACCCCCTTATGGCAGGTTCGGGGGGCATAAATATTATCCTATATCCCTAAGAAAGGTGATTGCTGGGGTTCTGTACATTGTAATAAAGCAGAAAGAAAGTCAGCAGCCGGGCTTTAGGGCAAAGAAATAGTATTTCTAAGTATGTCCCCTTTTCCTCAAAAAAATGAAAAAGGAGGATTTCAAAGTTTTGTATGTGAACATGTTGGAAAGGCCCGAATTATGGCTTCCCACGGGCGCTGGAGGCGCTCAGAGGAGAGCCTGCCTCACTGGGGGCCACAATCCTGCTCTAGTCCCACTTTCCCAGGAGCCCCCGCTGCTTTCCCCCTCAGGGCTCGAAGGGCAGCTCTGGTGGGATTGGGGGGAGTCCTGTAGCCAGCCTTCCTCTGAGAGAATGAAGGACAGGAGCATTTCTTCAGGGCTTCCTGTGGGCAAAGAGCTGGGGGTCCCGAGAGAAAGGACAGCCCTGCTCTTTGGGGGCTCATGTTATGCTGGGGACACAGCAAAGGGAAGGGGCCGCTGCAAGGCAGAGGGAGAGGCCCCCGCAGCTGAGAGAGGGCCCAAAGGTGCCCGGGAAGGCCTCCTGCTCCCTGCCATTGCCACCAATACAAGCACTTTTGTTCCTGAGACCAAATCACTGGAAGGACTGAGGGCTGAGTGTCAGGGACCCTGCTCGGCAGCTGGGCCCGGTCCCTGCCCCGGTGGCCCCAGGCCTTCCGACCCCGGGTCACTTCCCCTGGAAGCACGGCCGTTGTAAAGATGTCTGTGCTCGGGTCCTGGCCCGTGTCCAGTCCAGCCTGGGAGCAGAAGGGGGTCACGGGGCTGCTGGGGCTTTCCCTGGCACTCACTGCCCCCCTGCTCCCCCTCGGGGCTCTGGCTGCTTCCGCTGGATGGGTTTGAGGCCCCTTAAGTACCAGAGGGCCGACCTTCCCTGGGATGGCTGCCCCCCCCTCCCAGGGGCTGCTTCCCCTCATGAGGCCTGGGACAGAGAAACTAGAACCAGGAGTCCCGGTCTAGGCGTCTGGAGGCCTGGGGGACCCCGGGAGTCTGACCCCTGCCAGAGCCCGGGAGGGAAATGAAGGGGAAGCACTTGGTCGCCAAGAAAAGGACAAAGGATGTGTAAAGTAAGGGGGGTTTGGGGTGAGGGGACAGGACAAGGGGAGGGAACGAGGAGGAGCCAGGCCTTGATGGCCAGCTGGGCCGGACCTGAGAGCTGTCCAGGCTTCCCCGCACTTTGCAGGGGACAGGCCCCAGCTGGGGGGGCTGAAGGACTTTCTGGGCAAAGTTGCACAGCTGGAAATGCCAGCCAGCCCCCCTGGGCACAGACCACCGGAGCAGGCCCCCGAGGTGACAGGACAGGGGGACAGGAGCCCCTAGTGTGGGCCTGGGAGCTGCTGGGACCTGGGAGGGGGTGTGAGCTCCCACATCCCCAGTAATGAACGGGGACCCTGAGCAGGAGCTTCCCTGGGTTCCCTTTGGGGGTCCCTGGTGGGAGGCTCAGCTGCGCGTCCTTTAACTAAGAAAAATAAGAAAGTGCAGGTTAGCTCAGGGTGGGAGCTCGAGGCCCCGGGAGCCTCCCTGCTCCCTGTTTCCACCCCCTGCCAGGGGCTTTTCTCTCCCTTCAGTCTGGAGAACAAACTTTTCCCTGCTTTGGGAAGAGCTTCTCCCCAGGCTGTTGGAGGGGCCGGTTGTCCAGGCCATCATGGGAGCTTTGGGGACTCCACGGGGCCGGAGATGAGGCAGTGAGGGGGGTCAGGTCTGGGGAGGAGCCTGGGGTGGAGTCCAGCCCCAGGTCAGCTGCTGACCCCAACCTGTCTCCAAGTGACCTCATCCCCTCAAAGAGAAACGTGGCCCTGGTCACCCGGGAGGGGGCAGAGCATCCACAGGACACGAGCCAGGCCAGGCCAGAGAAGGGCCCACGGGCCCTGCTGCCTCCCCCTCCCCAGAGGCCTTAGGGGCAAACTGGGGGCCTGTCTGTGCCCTGTCCGGGCTGGAAGGCTTCTCTCATGGCCTGGATGGGCCCAAATCCTGAGCATTCAGTTAGACCCGTTCGGGGAGAGGGGAAGAAGGCAAAGGGGCAAGTGAAGAGAAAGGGGGGAGATGTGGAGGGCCAGGTGGGCTCCAAGGGAGCTGAGGCTCAGAGCAGGGAAGGTGCTTGTCAAGGTCACACGGGAGCCAAGGAGCATCCAGTGTGAAAGCATCCCAGAAAAATGTGGGGGAGGGAGGCAGGAGGAGGGGGAGGGATGGAAAGGGCCCCCAAGGAGACCCAGAAGGGACCAGGGAGACGGGAAGTGCAAGTGCATCATGTCACAGCCAGGGAAACTGAGGCCCGGGTCCCCCAGATTATCCAAAGGTGAGTCAGGATGGGGATCTCAGGCTTCCTAACTCATTGTGCAGAGAACGGGCCGGTCCCCTCCCTGTGGAGCCCAGGGCCAGGGAAGGCCTCTCGTTGGCAAAGGAAGCGGGGCTCTCGCTGAGGGGCATCTACCAAGGAGGGAAGTGGGGCCCCCAAAATGCCCTGGGCCTTCAGCGGGCTCTTTATTCTGGAACTAAAGGAAGAACCCCAGGGCTCCCTCACCCCCACTTTTGGGGCCTTCCCAGCTCCATTTTCTAGGCCTTCCTTCCCTTCCCCAGGCATTGCCCGAGCCCCAGGTCCTGCGGGACCACCGTGTTCCCCCCTCCTGGCTGCTCCTTCCCAGAAGCCTCTTCTCCCTCTGGTGAGGGGGATGATGGGAATGATTTCCAACCACAACAACAACAATAAATGGCGTTTTTTGGCCCTTTAAGGTGAGGAAAGTCCCCTGTGGGTATATACGTGTCCCTGTACGTGTACGTACTTGTATAAATGCACGTGGACATATGTTCTTACACACACTTTGTTTCCTTTGAGCTCCGGAGGCTTAGCTCAGGTGCCTCGAGCTTCCCGGAGACTCCTCTGCTCCCCAGGGGTGTTCTCTGTCCTGAATACAGGAGGTCCTGGCGCACAGTAGGGGCTTAACAGATGCTTCTTCCATCCCCCTTCCCCTCCTACTTCAATTCTCCTTTGGCTTTATTTTGGTTTTCTTGTTCCGCCATTTTTCAATCACGTCCCACACTTTCTGGCCCATTTCCGATTTTCTTGGCAGTAATCCTGGGGTATTTTGTCATATCCTTCTCCAGCTCATTTTATACACAAGGGACTGAGGCAAACAGTGACTTGGCCAAGATCACACAGACAGGAAATGTCTGAGGCCGGATTTGATCTTAGAAGATGTTTCCCAGACTCCAGGGCCGGGGCTCTCACCACTGCCCCACCCGCTGCCCCTCCTTCCTTCAGTTCTGTGCATGTTCCATCTCCCCCAGGGGAATGTAACCCAGAGGGGGAGGGCTGTCACTCTTACTCGGTGTCTAATAAATGCGTGAGGGGGGATCGAAGGCCTCTCCAGCTTTGGGGGATACACAGAAGGAATGTCCCAGCCTGAGGAGGCCTCCAGGGCTGGGGAGCGGCTAGAACGAGCCCACGTCCCAGGGAGTCCCCGGACCCTTGGAAACGCGAGTGTGTGGGGAATGTCCTGGCGCCTCGGGCCTGCTCTCCCGCGCTGCAATAGTAACTGCCCTGTATAAAGTGCCCACTATGTGCCAGGTCCCGTGCTGAGCCATGGGCAGATATTAACTCATTTACTACTAATACTAATAACTTCTGTTTATGCAGCACATCCTGTGAGCCAGGCCCTGGGCTAAGGGCTGCACAAGTGCCTCATTTGACCTCACTGCACCCCCAGGAGTTAGGTGCTATTATTACCCCATTTTACATCAGGGCAAACTGAGGCAATCAGAGGGGTTTCCCAGGCTCCCACGGGCAGCAGGTGCCTAAGGCTGCAGTGGGACTCGGGTCTCCCTGGCTCCAGGCCTGAGCTCCATGTTCTGCCCCACTGAGCTGCCCCTTCCAGGCCAGGCGTCCCTGGAGCTCCTGACTCAGCCCTTGCCTCCCCCCTTAGCTTGGCTCTCTCCCTTCCCAGCTCAGGGGTCAGACAACAATAGACTTGGGCAGGACCATGGAGAGCCCTGGGCCCCTCCCACAACCCCCCCCCCGGTTCTGCCTGAGGCTGCACCAGATCCTGGACCTGGAGCCAGGAGCCCTCAGAGGGCCTGAGTCCGACCCCTCCTGCTCCAGAAGAGGCCCAGGGAGGTCCGGGATCTCAGCCAGTCACAGGGATCAGCTGGGACCCCCCGGGGGTAAATGATGGTGATCAAAGGAGCCTGTGCTGAGAACTCCCTCTGGGGGATCAGTGTGGGAGCCAAAGGCCACAGCAGAGCTCTGTGAGCTCCTGGTCCCGGGTTCTAACGGCAAAGAGGCCCAGGGAGGGGATTCAGCCTCAAGGCCATGAAAAGGGGCCCAGGGAGCCCTGGC
Source organism: Antechinus flavipes (assembly GCF_016432865.1). Classification (NCBI taxonomy): domain Eukaryota; kingdom Metazoa; phylum Chordata; class Mammalia; order Dasyuromorphia; family Dasyuridae; genus Antechinus; species Antechinus flavipes. Next base: position 723,275,647 of record NC_067398.1, read on the forward strand.
AAAGCAGGGGCAACGTGGCCTGTCCTTGTACGTTATTCCCATCGATGCAGGGATCTGGGGTCCGGATACGGGCACCCCTGAGCCCTCGGGAGTCTCCGTTTCCTTCTGTTTTAGGAGCTGGGATCACGGGGAGGCAGCGCCCGGAAAGTCGTTCCCTGCCAGGGAGGGGGATGGGCCCTGATGAGACGCACCCCAGATGCCTGGTTCTGAGCCCTTGCCCGCTGGGCCTTCTCTGTGGGGAAGGAAAGGAACAGCTGCCCTGCTGCCCGGCCCCCGGGGCGTCGTGTGCTCCCCTTTATAGCCAGAATGGCCGTGGTCTCCTCACTGTTCTGGATGGGCCGCAATGGTCCCCTCAGAACCCGGAGGTTCAGTCCCACCTCGTCTTTCCCAGAAATTCATCCCAACATCCCCAGCTAAAAGGGGGGCCTGAGGAGGGTCAGAGTGAAAGGGAACAAAGTCCTGGGCAGTTCCAGGAGTTCCCTGCCAGAGGGGGAGGGCTGCCTGAAGTCTCCTTGCCCAAAGGGCTCCCAGCAGGATCCCGGATTAATCCTCCTGGAAACAAAGTCATTAAGAGCAACTGGTCTCTATCATAGCTTCTTTATTCACAAAATGTCCCAGGCAATGTTCGCTTGCTTGTGTGTGTGTGAGTGTGTGTGTGTCTGTGCATCTCTGTGTGTGTGTCTGTGCATCTCTGTGTGTGTGTCTGTGTGTCTCTGCATGTCTGTGTGTGTGTCTGGGTGTGTGTCTGTGTGTGTGTCTGGGTGTGTGTCTGTGTGTGTGTCTGGTGTGTGTCTGTGTGTGTCTGTGTGTGTCTGTGTGTGTGAGTGTGTCTGTGTGTCTCTGGGTGTGTGTGTATGTGAGTGTGTGTGTTTGTGTGTAACGGAAGCCCCCCTCATTCCCCCAATTTCCTCTGCTTGGAGCACTTAAGGAGACCCTACTTCATAAAAAAGCTTTGTTTTAACATTCTTTTTCCCTGAGATTTGCTCCAAAGTGGGAAGAATGAGCCCCTGAGAGGACCCTGACCTCCCCATGTGAGGGGCAAGTTCCCCGAAGAGCCAAAAGTGGATCTTCCATGGGAAGGGTCTCAGATTGGACAGGGACAGTCAGGGCACAGGAGGCAAGTTCAAATCTGGCCTCAGGCACTTACTGGAATCACTTTGTGGCCCAAGGCAAGTCCTTCACCTTATTTGCTTCAGTTACTTCATCAATCTAAGGAGGTGCAGGGGGAGCTGCAAAGCCCTCTAGGAAAACCTCAACATGGGGTCACTGAAGATTAGACCTGACTAAAATGCCTGAACCTTGTCGGGCCCATTTCCAAGATGCAGAGAAGGAAGGGACCAAACCAGCATCACAAGGTCTCTGAGGTCCCTGCCAGGTCTGGCTATAGGATCCTTTATCTTCTTATAGATAATCAGGGTGGGAAGATGGCCTGGGATCCAATAGGCAAAGGCAGATATACCAAAGTATTTCATGTTAGATTCTCTTCATGTTTCTCCCACAGCTCTGACTGGTTTTCACTGCCAGGAGCAGCAGCATCCCTTCCCCCAGGACTGAGCTGATCTCTTCAACTGGAATCACAGAGCAAAGAGCCCCATCTCAGCCACTCGGGTCCCTCTCCCTCAGACTGGAGGGCTGAAAGATGGAACTATAAGCTTTGGTCCAAAGAGTTTCTGACTGCAAGAACTCCCCCGGGGAACATATCTAAGGGCAGTGGTTGGCAGTAGGAAGGGAATTAGCTTTGGGGTAAAATCTCAGGATTGTTCTACTCTGAATAGTATAAAGGCAGAGGAGTCATTCTTATCTCCTGGGAGTCATTTCTCATCTGTAAAGTGGAGATTTCAGGAAAGATTTCCTCCAAATGTTCCTGGAACTTTATAACTCATTGCTCCCAATGCCCTGAGTACAAAGATTTATCTGTAGATCCTGTGATTTCTGCCTTCTCAGGTGGGGAAGATGGGCCTGCAGGTGTCTCTGTTCTAGTGGTTGGAGAGTGGAAATCTGTCATCAAAATCCTGGACTGAGGAAGCTCTGAGGTTCCTTTCTTCTCTAACTGATGGATGTGATAATCCTCCATAAAGAGTGAGAACCACCAGCAGAGGAAAACTAGGGGCACTGGACTTTCTCTAATGACTCTTCCAAATGGATGACACTGCGCCCTGAGCAGGAGACCTGGCTCACACGGACCCTGGTGCAGGGAACTGGATGAGCAACAAGGACACAATTGTACAGTTTTTCATGGAAATTCTCATCTGTGAAGGATTTAGTAAATCTTGTGACCTACAATAGAATATTTCTGGAAGTTTCTTCATCACAGGTGATTGACTGAATTCAGGTCACAAAACTATTTTCCTACAAAAGGCCCATCTGGGATTTAGTCTGATGTGGAATAAGGGAAAGTGAGGTCAAAATATAATTTCGCACTTATGATTTCCCCTGGACGCAGGGACTCAGCTGGAGATGCCGCAGGCAGTCTGGTCCCCGGAATTCTTCTGAGACTGAGACTTCTCTGTGGAAAATGGAATAAGACGAATGGACCCCATCATTATCTAAAAATAAATGTACCGGGAGACAGAGAGAAAGTACATAACGGTCACTCATCTCGCACCATTGTCCTTGTCCTGCACATGGACCTGGCTGATGTCCCTCTGTTTCCTCCAGTGTGACCTGAGATCAGAGCCCGGGCTTCTGTAGAGAGACGGGTGGTGGCTGGTGGGGAAAAGTCCCTCCTCAGTCCCTGACTCAAGCAGCTGACTCGGCTGTAGCATGAGCAGTCGCTCCACTTCCTCAGCATTAAAGCTCTGGTTACTGTTCAGGGGGATGTGGCCCTGTGTTGTGAGAAGCATTTCTCACCTCGTTCCTTCCCTTGCTGTGTGTCTGTTGCTGCAGGTTCCAGGTTCTGGGCAGAGTTGCTTCGAAGACACTCAACACAAGGATTACATCCCTGGAGATGTGGAGATTGGCTTCTTTCTCCCCCTATCCTTACCTAAATCCAGCAACACAACAGGAGCAGCGCAATTTCAGAGACCTCCTTACAATGGTTGTAGGGCTTTTCGGTAAGTGTCTCTCTGTCTGCCTGTGCTCATTTTCACTGGGAGGATGTGGGAAAAGTCCTCATTGCTCAGTCTGAGTCGGGGCACTCCCCCTCTCCCTGTCTCTTACTGTTTGTTTCTTCTTGGCAGCTTTCATTCTGTCTCCTTAATGTCAGAGTTGAAGAAAGAAAACCCCCCTTCCCTCCTTTCCCTTCCCATTCCCCATCAAACAGGCCTCGCCCAGGCTTCTCCCTCCCTACAGGCTCAGTCTCTTGTCTCCCTCCCTCCCGGCCATCCTGACTTCATGTAAATAGTGAAGGGTTAATGGCCTGAAGCAGCAGAAGTGCTTGGCCCCTGCTGCCTTTCTAAACTAGGATAGAATCATTGCTGAGTGTGCAGAACCTGAGCAAGGGGAAATCTGGCCGTTCCCAGGAAGGGAAGCTGTGTCTCCTCCCCAGCTTTGCCTATCTGACAACAGGAGAGCAGCCCTTGTTAGGAAGCCATGGGACCCCTTCTTTAGGAAATTTAGGGTTAGGGATAATTCTAGTCCGCCCACCTCATTTATGAGCGGGAAATACGATCTTATGGTTACTCCTTCCTTTGGGTAAGTGAATTTATCATTATTTTCTTTTTTTTTATTTTTGCATGAAGTAATGTCGTCATGAAAATTAGCGTGTCCCAGCTTAGGGAATCTCAAAGGTACTGAGTACATTGGGACTGATGGAGCCTGGAACTGAGGCCTGGGAAATTTGACTTTATTTGGGAAAGACAGAATTGTGCAGGATGGAGCGCTAGCAAGTTCTCAGGCTTGCAAATGGCTTTAGGAAATGCCTGTTCCCTCTCAGTGATTTCTGGAGAATTCTGTTTTCTCCAGGGGGTGTGACAGGGGCTGCTTTTATTTTCTCAAGCTAACTCTTCCTTAACTGCATGAACCAGGGACAGGTGGGCGTGTTTACTTTCTGGGATTTTGACAAGGCATCCTGACCTTCCTGCTGCTGCCTAGGTCTTAGTTTTATGGTTTGTCACTATCAACTCTCTTTGCAAAACCCTCCTTTACATGGCAGGATCTCAGTATATAGCCATGTGACACTCAAATATAACCTTTTGTAAGTCTGCGCTGTAGTAAAAAAAATTCAGTTTCCTCCCCCGATTTCTGGATGGTTTTCCTCCATCACATCAGAGAAGCTGATCGGCTATTTACTCTGCCCTCTGCTTGTTGAAGACACACCATGAGTTTCACTGAATGGTTCTCTGGCAGAGAAGAATTCTTTTCTGAAACTTGTTGTAGCCTTGTGTCATTATTGAATCCCTCTGGATTCTTTTTTGACTTGAATTTTTCTTTGTAGTTACAAATAAAAATTCTCTATGAATCAACAGTCATAAATTATAAATATTTTATAACAATTGTGTATATTTTTGTCTAAGAAACAAGGCCATCAAATGATATGATTTACTCGTTATTCTTTTAATGCTTCAGTATGCTTCTTTTTATTCTATTTGTTGTTCATCATCTAGGAAAAGTGGGAAGTTTGACCTAAAGGGAGAAGTTTCACCAACCATTTTGAAACATTAAATTACAGTCCTGTTCTAAATCAAATGCCCTTTTATCTTTTATGAATTATTTGATTTTTATCTTGAGAATGGCACTCCATGCAGAAGGTAAGGCCTCCATCTTGTCAGCACTGATGATAATTTGATGCAAATTGAATATAAGTCACAGTACCTTATTTCTTCCTCCCATCATACTCTAAAGCTTCTAGAGTCAACAACTATCCATGTCTTCTTGTGGAATGAGTGAATGGCTCAAGCAAGCAGTTACCTGAGGACAGAAAGCCAATAGTCCTCACATTACAAATTACAAAAAGAAAAGAATATTGGAACAATGTGTATGGATAGAGGCTAGATTGAATTCAAATGGAAGGAGCTAAACAGCTATTAGAATCCTTCATTTTAACTAAATGTTGGGAAAGTCCCTCTTCTGAAATGAATTATTTGTGAAGGTTGTATTAATGTTTTTTAACGTTTACCATTAATTCAGCAGAACTATTGAAACCAATTACCAGCAACTCTTCATGCCTTCCTTCACTCTACATGAGATTAACAGGAATCCCAAACTGTTGCCCAACATTACCCTGGGATACAATATGTACAACATCTATTCCACTGAAGAAAGGACCTTGGAGAGCTCCCTGTGGTGGCTGTCTGGAACAAACCAGAGCATCCCTAATTACAACTGCAGAAAGGGAGGAAAGGTTGTGGCTGTCATTGGAGGAGCCACGTTAGCTCTCTCTGTTCAGATGGGGACCCTGTTCGACCTCTACCATTTACCCCAGGTGAATGAGATAGAACCTAATAGATTGTCTCTTCTTCTGTACAACCTATTAGTCAGAGCAGTAGTATTGGAAGTAGATGTAGCAGGAGCAGCAGCAGTAAAATAAAATGCATCTCTGTGTACCTTTAAAAATTAAAAAATTGTTTTACATATGCATTGCTTTTGATCTTCACAATAAACTCATAATGAAGATAGTCTAACTCCCCTTTACAGTGGAGACTACTGTGACTGAGAAAACTTAAATTGTTATCATGCAGCTAGTGATTGACTGTGATACTAATTAATTCAGGTCTTCTTAGAACAGTTTAACTCTCTAATGACTGAACAAGCCTCTGTTTTCATCCTCAAGGAAATTGAATAACTCCTGCAATATCAACTCTATTGTAAGACAAGAAGCCAGTTAGTTTTCAACCCAAGAAAGTATCTGAAAGCAAAACTAGTTATATTTGCCCATTACACAGATAACTTCAATAATGATTGGAGAAGTTAAAGTGCTTACTCAACACTACACAATTCACTAGTGGAAGAAAACTGATTAGATCTTACCATTCTTGACTTTAAGTTGAATGATCTTTCAGGCTTTTTCATCTCATTCTAGGAGCTTCATTTTTCATAATCATAATATTATTAGTCCAGAGATTATTGAGATGAGAATTATTTATAAAAGGAAACTGAGCATGAACACTGATGTATACAGTGCTTGTTTTGGGGGAGCCCTGGGAAGCCTGTCCACAGAGCTGCCCTAAGAACTCCATGAGTACATTTATGAATGTACAAGAGTTTGAAAACATTCCTGACATTGTTCTCAAAGAGGAACCTAACAATGAATGGGCACAGAAGGAAAGCAGAAACATACGGTGGGAGGAACGACATTTCAGAAAGCACCTCATGTTTTCTAAACTGAAAAGCGACCTCTCTGAGCACTGTAGTTTCAGCTGGCTGCTTAGTGAACTTTGTCACTGGTCAGTCAGAGGAGTGACTGCTTTGTGTGTTCAGAAACAAGAAGAAAATTAGGGATGATTTCATGGAAGAGAAACAATGAAAATTTAGATCGTTTTATTTAAAGGAAATGGAGGTCCGTTTGGAATATGGAACTATGCATATAAAGGGTGAAGGACTGGAAGCCTCTCTCCATTTATATCCATATTTCTTATTTTAAAGATTGACTGAACCTAAGATTATTTAACTACAATTTAACATAATTTAACTATAATTTGTTTAATGTCCAATATTTCAGATTCTATATGTAAGGTCTTTGGAGAAAAACCCATTGGGATCTTTGGTGTCTCACTCACATTGAAACTATAAATAGTCCTGACCATATACTTGGAGAATAGTAAAAACAAAAACTTACAGGTTCAAAGAGCATAGGAATTAACTCTAGATGTCCTTGTGGAAACATGCCTGAACTCTCTAATTGAGGGAATCATGAGAAAGAGCTCATCTAGCATCTTTGTTGCCAGATAATAAAATAGAAGGAAGTCTGGTCTAGAGTTCCATATGGGATTATTTTCCTTTGATTCTGATCAGAGAGAACATGGCAGGATAAGTTGAATAAGTCTCCTTGGCCAAACAGGCAGCTTCTTTCCTACTGTGATGTGTGGGTATATATCTGACCCTCAGATCTGAAACACTATTTGTCATAGATAATTTGAATTTTCATCAACCTCTAATGAAGTCCATGAATATCTGTTTTTTTGTCAACGAGATAAATGTTCTTGCCAAAGATTGTGGTCATGGTTAACAAATTTGGGGACAGATGTTTTGATGTCTCGTGGAGAATAAACAATACATTTCAAGAGATAAATGGAGAGACTTTCAGAGAGAAATTGTCATCGATGATAAACTTTACAATAAAATCTAAAACTTTCTTCTAACAATAAATATGCCAGTTTGAAGAAGTATATTTTACTTTAGCTCTCTCAGCAGCAGCGTGCACCTGCTCATCCGTATTTTTTTTCTCATCCAGATTACTTATGGTCCATTTGATCCCAGTCTTGCTGACAAAGTCCAGTTTCCTTCCCTCTATCAGATGGCCCCCAAATCCTCTTCTCTTCACCGAGCAATTGTCCGCTTATTGGTATATTTTCAATGGAACTGGATAGGCCTGGTTGTCTTTGATGATATGAGAGGGGAGGAATTCCTCAGGGAAATGAGAGAGGAAATGAAAAAGAATAGAGTTTGCGTGTCCTTCACAGAGAAGATCCCTCTAAGTGACAGAAAACAGAGTGAAACCTCTGAGGCCTCCAAGTCCAGGATCCTAATTTCAGAAGTCAAAGTCATTGTCATCCATGCTGACACAGAATCATTTACGATTATGAGAACCTCACCAGGATTCTTATTTCCAACCAAGAAGGTGTGGATTGCCACATTTCATTCAGACACTACAACAAGAGCCTTGTACCATTATGGTTTTACTTTCCATGCTTCTCTCTTCTTTGCACACTTGGTTACTCCAATACCTGGGTTTGAGAGTTTTATCTCGGATTTTTTATCTCCTTTAAAGAAGAGGTTTTGTCTTCTTACAGAATATAGGCCATCACCTTTGAAATGCTCAGATCAACCAGATATCCCAGAGCAAGATTTATATTTACCAAATGCCTCCATGAAATATTCACCTTTTTACCCTGTGCGAATGTCAACATCCACCTTGAGTTACAACATCTACAATGCTTTTTATGCTGTGGCGTGGGCTCTCCATGAAATACTGATGAAAAGATCCCTGGGAAATGAAGAATCTGCATTGCCTCATCCATGGCAGGTAACAGGGAAAGTGTGGTACCTTTTTAGTGATGATTTTTTAAATATTTATTTTAGCAAGAAGTGGGACACGGAAGACATTGAAGACTTTGCAATTTCTAAAATGATTCTGATTGTATATTCCTCAATGATTTTATTGTTGGTTTCCAATATTTGTCAAATTGCATATAAAACTAAAATTAAACTTCTTTCTAGAGTCTTAGAGATGTAAATAAGCTTACATTTTATATTTCCAATTCAGTTCTGGACGTTTCTTTATCATAAATATTTGAAGGCCCTTTATTTCATTGGGAACCCCTTTTTTTTCCTGAAGGACTGAACTCAGGTTTTCTGGGTAGGTGATTCTTAGTTTTAAGTCAGATCCTTTTTTTGCAAATTTATCCTATTCCAAGCATTCTGATCTTTCAATTAAGAAAATGAGGGCTCTTTTGTCATCCTGACTGTAGCTCCAACATATAGATGTGTTTCTTTCTGCATCCTTGCACTATTTGCACCTTTACTTTGGAGATCTAGAATTGGGCTAAAATGTCCCTGGTGATTTCCTCTGGGGATCTTTTTCAGTAGATGATCTGTGGCTTCTTTCATACTCTATTTTACGTTCATTTTCTAGAATACAAGAGAAATTTACTTGATATTTTCTTGAAAGATAGAATCCATGTTCTTTTTCATTGTAGAACTCGTGTAATCTCATAATGTTAAATGCTCTCTCTTCTCTCTGTTTTCCAGTTGAGCATTTTCTATGGGGATATTGCATATTATTTTCCATTCTTTTTCTTTTTGGCTTTTTCCTTTATTCCTCAAGGTGTCATTAAGTCCTACCTTCTTAGTTCTAATTTTTAAGGAGATATTCTCTTCAGTGGTCCGCTATATTTTCTGTTCAATTTATATAATTCTGATTTTTAAAGCATTTTTTTCCTCTATTGTCTTATTCTACTTTCTTTTACATCTCTCTCATTTCTCTTCATAATTCTGTCTGTACCTCCCTTTTGAAAAATTTTAAGCCTTCTGTGACTTTAGACCAATTCTTACTTATGTTGCAGATTTGGTTGATTAAGGAGTTTTGACTTTGTTATTTTCTTCTTAGTGTGGATTTTTCATCTTCCTGTTCATCACAGTATTTTTCTATGATCAGAACCATTTTCTGTTGTTTACCAATTTCCCCAGGCTATTATTTGACTTTATCTATTTACTAGAGTAGTGCCCTGTTTCCAGGGTAAAAGAGCCAATGGCCCAAGCTTCAGGAGTTTGTACAGCTATTTTCAGAGATTCTTCAAGGGAGCTGGATATTTCACTTCTTCCAAGGTTGTCTGATCTTAAAAGAGATGTGTTTATTAATGTCCCGGCCTCTATTCTGTTCTGTGAGTTACCACAAGCACTTTTTCCTGCCCTGCAATTGTGAGGAGATCCATATTCTGCTGTTGCTAAATGTTGTCATGTGCTAGTTCTCTTCCTCACTCTCAAACTGTGAGCCAGGAAGGTGTGCTTGATCTGGGTCCTAGCAAAGCAACTGAGTTCTAGCCCAGTGCTTTAAAAGAGACCCTTGTAATACCTTCTGACAAGCTCTTCAACCTCTTACCATGTGTGGTCCAAGAACTCCTGCAATGGCTGCCACTTGTGCTGTTTCTTGGAGTGTTGTGTATTCAGTGGCTGCTGAATTGAGCTCCTGCTTTACACCAAGTGCCTTTAATGTCACACAAATGGTTTGATAGTTAATCCTGCAGATGGGAGAAAACCACTTCAGATTATCAAGGATGGGAGAGCCATGGTCTGGCCTGAACATCAGAACAATCTCTTCCAAGGCAGGAGGGAGGGCAGAACAGGAGAGGTTTAGTCAGAGGCATCCATCAGGAGGCTGTTGCAATAATCCGGGTGTGAAGTCATAAGGATGTTCCAGGAGCAGAGAACAGGAGGGGAACATATTAGAGAGACCTTGTCAATGGTAAATATGACATTTGAAAGTCATTTGAATATGAAAAATTGGTAAAATAAAGGGGGTGAGAAACAATGAGGACTTGAGTGTGAAACTGAAACTACAAACCTAGGAGATGCAGGCAACCCTGCGGGGGTCAGAGGGTCATTTCTATGTCCCAGAAGAAATTCAGATTTGATCCCACCTGAAAATAAGAGCACGAGACTCCATAAAATCTCATGTACAATTGCCTTTCCCTCGGGTACCGCTCATGGATAAGCATTTCTCCTCTTTTTCAGCTGCACTCCTACCTCAAGAACATCCAGTTTGAGAATATTGTTGGTGAGCAGGTGTTTGTGGATGAGAACAGACGCACAGAGGCTCACTATGCCCTTATGAACTACATATACTTCGATTATCGTAATGGTCATGTTCTCTATGTGGGGGACTTTATCCCAGAAGCTCAGCTCGGTCAAGATTTTACAATTTGTGCAAATGTCATAGTGTGGGACGCATGGAGTTCAAAGGTCAGACACATTGTTAATGTTACTTTATGCTCCTAAACAGAGGAACAATCCTTGACTTATGTGGTGTACTCTCCATTACTGACAGGTGCAGCTGGGTGGCAAAATGGATAGACTGTAAGCCCTGGTTCTGTTTCACTTGTCATAAATTCATGTGTGTTTTACCTGTTTTCTCATGCTATTTTTACCCTGTTTTTCTAAAACCAACCAGTTCATCATGTCTAATAGCACATCGCTATTCTCTCACTATTATATACACCACATCTTGTTTAGTCACAGTGAATAGAGCACCGATCCTGGAGCCAGGGGGAGCTGAGTTTACATCCAGTCTTGGACACTGAACACTGTGACCCTGAGCAAGTCACTTAATCTCAGTTCACACACACACACACACACACACACACACACACACACACACACACAACCAAGACCAAAGTCTATTAGAATTATGTTCTGCCATCTCAATTGTTGAAATGAAACAAGTCCATCCCAGCCGACCCTCTTATAATCTCATTACTTTGTAAAATGTTCACCGGGTTCTATTCATTAGTATTAATCTTGCCTCTTTATCTCTGGTACTCCTCAGTAAGAGTTTGTTTTCTTCCTTATCTCTTTAAATTGTATCTATTTTTGGTTTTACTTGATCTAGGATCAGGACCATTACTCCTGCTTTTATTTTTACTTCAGCTGAAGAATAATATATTCTGTTCTACTGTTTACCTTTTATCTGTATGTATATTTTTGCTTCGCATTTGTTTGTTGCAAACAATATATTGAAGATTCTGGCCTTCAATCCATTCTGCTCTCTACTTTTCTTTTCTGGGAGTTCTCATCCCATTCATATTCGCACTTAAAATTACTAACTCCCTATTTCCCAGCAATTGATGTTTTTCCCATTATACTTTTCTCTCTCCTTTCACCCTTTCATTCCTCACCAGTGTTTTGCTTCTGATCCTCACATCCCGCAATATGCCCTCCCTCTTTTCAGTCACTTCCCATTTTCTTTATCCCTTTCCTTTCTACTTCTGGCTTTCCTTCTAATAACTTTCTTTTTTTTCTTTCCCAGTCCCATTTCTACTTCTATAGACAGTGAAAAAAGTTTCAGTATGTAATAAAATATGTAGGATTTTCCCTCTGTGAGTCCAAACCCAGGAGATTAAGAATCCACCAATGCTCATACTTCTCCCTCTTTTCCCTATATTGTAATAGGCCATGTGTGCCTATTTGAATGATGTCATTTAGCTCATTTTACTTCCCCTTTTTCTTTTCCCATTGCAGTTGTTTTCCAGCTTTAATTTCTTTCTTATATCATCACATTGATGTTACCTTATTCCTACACCTTGTGCCTAACATTCTTGCACATACAGGTCCCTTTCCCTTCTTGAAAATTTCTTTGGGATATAAGCCTAGTCGCAACACTGCTGGGTCAAAGGGTATGCACAGTTTGATGGCTTTTTGAGCATCATTCCTAATTGCTCTCCACAATGGCTGGATGTATCCACAATTCCACCAACAATATATCAATGTCCCAGTTTTGCCCTCCAACATTCCGCATTATCTTTCCCTGTCATTCTAGCCAATCTGACAGGTGTGTAGTGATATATCAGAGTTGTCTTAATTTGCATTTCTCTGATGAATAATGACTTGGAGCCTCTTTTCATATGGCTAGTTTCAATTTCTTCATCTGAGAATTGTCTGTTCGTATCCTTTGACCATTTATCAATTGGAGAATGGCTTGATTTATAAATTATAGTCATATAATATTATATATTAGAGTCAATTCCCTATACATATATTGGAAATGAGGCCTCTATCAGAACTTTTGACTATTAAAATGTTTTCCCAGTTTATTGCTTCCCTTCTAATCTTATCTGCATTAGTTTTGTTTGTACAAAAACTTTTCAATTTGATATAATCAAATTTTTCTATTTTGTGGTCAATAGTGATCTCTAGTTCTTCTTTGGTCATAAATTCCTTCCTCTTCCACAGGTCTGAGAAGTAAACTATCCAATGCTCTTCCACTTTCTTCATAATCTGATTCTTTATAACTAGGTCATGAACCTATTTTGATCTTATTTCGGTGTATGGTCTTAAGTGTGGGTCAATCCCTAGTTTCTGCCATATTAATTTCCAAATTTCCCAGCAATTTTTGTCAAACACTGAGTTCTTATCCCAAAAGCTGGGGTCTTTGGATTTGTCAAACACTAGATTATTAAAGTTACTGGCTATTTTGTCCTTTGAACCTAACCTATTCCATTGATCAACGAGTCTATTTCCTAACCAATACCAAATGGTTTTGGTAGCCGCTGCTTTATGGTATAATTTTAGATCTGATACAGCTAGGCCACCTTCATTTGATTTTTTTTAATTCCCTTGAAATTCTTGACCTTTTGTTTTTCTTTATGAACTTTGTTGTTATTTTTTCTAGGTCATTAAAATAGTTTTTTTTTTTGGAAGTCTAATTGGTATAGTGCTAAATAAATAGATTAGTTTAGAAAGTTTTGTCATCTTCATTATATTTGCTCGCCCAATCCAAGAGCATTTAATATTTTTCCAATTGGTTAGATCTGACTTTATTTGTGTGGAAAGAGTTTTGGACTTTTACTCATATAGTTTCTGATTTTCCCTTGGCAGATAGATTCCTAAATATTTTATACTGTCAGTAGTTACTTTAAATGGAATTTCTCTTTGTAACTCTAACTGGTGAATTTTTTTTAGTAATATATAAGAATGCTGAGGACTTATGTGGGCTTGTTTTGTATCCTGCAACTTGCTCAAGGTGTGGATTATTGGTAATAGCTTTTAAGTAGAATCTCTGGGATTCTCTAAGTATACTGTCATATCATCAGCAAAGAGTGATAGTTTGGTTTCCTCATTACCTACTCTAATTCCATTAATCTCTTTTTCAGTTCTTATGGTCAAAGCTAGCATTTCTAATAAAATATTGAATAGTAATTGTGATAATGGGCAACCTTTTTTCACTCCTGATCTTTTTGGGAATGGTTGCAGTTTATTCCCATTACATATGCTGCTTACTGATAAATAGTTACTACTGATTATTTTAAGAAAAAGTCCATTTATTCCTATACTCTCAAGTGCTTTTTAGTAGGAATGGATGTTGGATTTTATGAAATGCTTTTTCTGCATCTATTGAGAGGATCATATGATTTTTGATCATTTGGATATTAATATGGCCAATTATCCTGATACTTTTCCTAATATTGAACCAGCCCTGCATTCCTGGTATAAATCCTACTTGATCATGGTATATTATCCTGGAGATGATTTTCTGTAGTCTTTTTGCTAATATCTTATCTAAGATTTTAGCATCAATATATATTAGGAAGAATGGTCTATAATTTTCTTTCTCTGTTTTCAAGCTACCTGGTTTAGGTATCAGTACCATGTCTGTGTCATAAAAGGAATTTGGTAGGACTCCTTCATTCCCTATTTTTTCAAATAGCTTATATAGCAGTGGGGATAATTGTTCTTTAAATGTTTGGTAGAATTCACATGTAAATCCATCTGGTTCTGGGGATTTTTTCTTAGGGAGATGATTAATAGCTTTTTCTAATTCTTTTTCTGAAATGGGTTTATTGAAGCAATTTACTTCCTCCTCTGTTAATCTGGGAAGCCAATATTTTTGGAAGTAGTCATTCATTTCACTTAGGTTATCAAATTTATTGGCATAGAGTTGGGCAAAGTAACTCTTTATTGTTGCTCTAATTTCTTCTTCATTGGTGGAAAGTTTCCCCTTTTCATTTTTTAGAAAAACAATTTGATTTTCCTCTTTCTTTTTTGCTAATCAGATTTGGCATAGGTTTATCGATTTTATTGGTTTTTCACCAAACCAACTCTTAGTTTTATTTATTAATTCAATAGTTTTTTTTTTACTTTCAATATTATTAATTTCTCCTTTTAATTTTATAAATTTCAACCTTAGTATTTGATTGGGGGGTTTTAATTTAGTCTTCTTTCTAGCTTTTTAAGTTGCAAGCACAGTTCATTGATCTTCTCTTTATTTTATTCAAGTAAGCCTCTAAAGATAAAAAATTTCCCCTTATCACTGCTTTGGCCGCATCCCACAAATTTTGATATGATGTCTCATCATTGTCATTATCTTGAGTGAAATTTTTAATTGTGTCTATAATTTGCTGTTTCATACAATCGTTCTTTAAGATGAGATTATTTAGTTTCCAATTACTTTTTGGTCTATTTACCCCTAACTTTTTGTTGAATGTCATTTTTATTGCATCATGATCTGAAAAGAAAGCATTTACTATTTCTGCCTTCTTCCATTTAATTCTGAAGTCTTTATGTCCTAATATATGGTCAGTTTTTGTATAGGTTCCATGAACTGCTGAGAAGAAAGTATACTCCTTTCTGTCACCATTCAGTTTTCTTCAAAGATCTATCATATCTAACCCGACTCTATTTACCACTTTAATTTCTTTCTTATTTGTTTTGTGGTTTGTAGGTTGCCACCCTACTATCGCCAGATTATGCTTTTTTTTCTTGCCTCTCCTTACCCCCTTACTCCCTTACCCTTTTTAGTATTAATCTTAAGGGTCCCACTTGCGTTACATAGCTCTCCCTCTTTAGGATCCCTCCCTCCCTCCTCTCTTGGAAACCCTTCCCTTTTCTTGAACCCCTCCCTTATTACTCATTTTCCTTTTCCCTATTTCCTCTTTGAGCCAACTTTGATGACAGTGAGATTCACAAAATGTTCCTCCCCGCACTAAGTTCCCTCACATATGATAGGTTTCCTTTGCCTCATCATCACATGTAGTTTCCCTCTTTTTATCTCCCCTTTTCCCTTTTTCTGACACTATCCCCTTTCCATTTCTACTTCCCTTTTTTATGTTACATCAGTAAAATCAAATGATACATGTGGTTTTTATGTATATTCACAACAGAAACACAGTGCTCAAGAGTTCCTTTTAACTTTTTCTACTTCTCTTGAGTCCTATGGTGGGAGATCATTTTTTTTTGTTTAAATCTGGTTTTTTTCTTAGAAACAAATGGAATAACATTCATATACCACAATTTACCCAGCCATTCTCCAATTGATGGGCATCCATTCATTTTCCAGCTTCTAGCCACACTTGTATAGCTTCTCTTTCTTTTCCCCATTTTTCTTCTAGTTCTCTTTTAAGGTTTTTAATAGTCTCTTCTAGGAGATCCTTTTGTGTTGGGGACCAACAATTGTCTTGGGACTGTCTGCTATTAGTCTCTTCAGGGTTGAAAAGCTGCTCTCTTTCTGTATAGAAGCTATTGGTTGGCCTTTTAATTGTTTTTACTCATTTTTAAAGCCTGTGGGATTTGCCTTCGGGGCAGGAGGTTACCACCTTCCTCTGCAGAGCAGCGATAGCTGTATGGATGGGTAGCTGTCCTGCCAACCGGCTACAAAGAGCAGCGAGGTACTGGAATGCTCTGGGAAAGAGTTCCCCACCCGAGAATAACTCAGGCATTCAGGGCTGAGCTGGGAAAATGCCCTGCAAAGAACCCCCATTGTCTGGGATAATAACTGCCCTGGGGCTAGATGCTGAGCAGTGAGATTTTCACTACCCCAAGCTTAAGCCCACCCTGGGGCTGTGGGTATGAGGGGCTGAGCAGTGGATAGCCTTGCAGGGACCAGAAGTGTCACTGCCCAGGGAAGCACAATTGGCTGTGAAAGTTCGATTGCCCCAGCCTGAGCCCCCACTGTGCAGATTAGAGGCTGCCCCGGGCTGTGCCCCCTGCCTTGCAGATTTGTAACTACCCCCGCAAAAGCCCCGCCCCGTACTGCAGGATGTGGCTGTGTGGCTGTGTTACAGGTCTGCCTGAGTCACTTCTGGTTTTGGGTAGTTCTAGCCAGATCTTGTTAGGTTCTGGCATTTTTTAGAGTACCCTCTGTTATAGGCTTTAATTTCTCTGCCAGTTTACTGCTTTGTAATCAAGGAAGAACAGTTAGCCTATAGCAGAGTCATCTCTATAACTTCTATAGCCACAGAAATCACCCCCACCCCTGGTCTGCTCAGGACGCTAGTCTCTCCCTGCCTGTGCTGGTCTGTTCCTGGCTCCTCAGAACAAACCTTACCTGCTGATCTTCCAGATTATCTTTGGCTGGTAAATTGTGTGCTTCTAATCTTCATGAATTTTAGCAATCTGGCGCTATTTTTGAGGCTGAATTTAATACTTGGTTGTGAGGGGATTAGAAGGACTTAAAAAGTCATGTGTGCCTTCTCCAACATCTTGGCTTCACCCCCCATTCCAATATACCTTAAGCTGAAAAATTACATTCCAAATATTTCTGAGTTCAGTCACTCGAAAATCCCATCAGGCACTTGAACTACCAAAAGTGTTATTTTTGCTTTTACATTGAGTACACCAATTCCTTCCATTTCTCTTTCATCACTTATTACTGAAGAAAACTTTTCCAGTACAATAGTGCATAATACTGTTGTTAATGGACATCCTTGTTTAAATCTTGATCTTATTAGGAAGACTTCTAAGAAATCAAAATTCATATTGCCTTGGAATTGTACTTGCAGTACAATGACCCTGCTCAAGGAGAAGCTTCAGGGTCTTGTCGAGATATCGCCCAAATCTATGACTGAGCCTGGGAAAGTCAACTTCTCTGTAATTAGCCAATACATGGACTCTCTTATAAATGTCCAGGGTGTGAAATACTTTTGTGTGAAGGTTCTGTAGGAGAAGGTCTGTCACTGAGTGTTGCAGAAGAGTGGGTGACGAATGGAAAGAATAAGTTGGAAAGAATGTGATCATTCATATATATTCCTAATTATGTACCTGTGGAGGTGGTTATCCAAACCAGAATGTCAAAAAACAAACATAAATAGTTGTCAGTTAAAAATGTTTATTCCAGTCTCCTGTCACTGTCTTAGGTCCCCTCTGCCATATGTAGTGCCAGTTGTCCTGCTGGATTCAGGAAGTCACCTTTGGAGGGGAAGCCTCCTTGTTGCTTTAGTTGCTCCCCATGCTCAGAAGGAGAAACCTCCAATTATATAGGTGAGTTACTGCAAGGAGGTCGCATCTCATGGCTCCTGCTAGTAAAAAAAAAAAAGAAAGAAAGAAAGAAAGAAAGAAAAAAGAAAAAAACTAAGAGCATATTCTTTGTCTCAATTTTACAGAAATGTCGTGGCCTCTGTAAATAATTATATGAGCCTGAAAAGAGCAGAAGCTAGAAACTTTTCCAATAAGATAAAGAGTGAAAACAAGATTCCTATTATCACCACTATTATGAATCTCTGTACTAGAAATGTTACTTTTAACAATAAGAGACCAAAGTGAAATTAAAGTAATTCATGTATGCAATGAAAAACACTAGTATCACTCTTTGCAGGAGATATGGTATGTTTAGAGAATCCTTGAAAATGAACTAAAACTACTTGAAACAATGAACATTTTCAAGACAATTGGTGGATAGAAAACAAACCCACATATATCACTGCCATTTGCATGTTATCAACAAAGTGCCAGGCATGAGAAATAGAAAGAGAAATCCCAGGTAAGTGTAAACAAGACAAAATATATGGAAGTCTCCTTGCCAAGAAAAAGCCAAGAACTGTACAAACACAATGACATGGCAAAATTTTCCTGCTGCATAATGAGAAAAATAATATATTGGAAGAAATTATTCATCATCTTATTTCTTTGATGAATTGCAATCACTTGCCCTTTTACTCCAAGATAGTGTGTCATGGATATACACAAAGGTTAAAATTAAAAACAACATATACAAGTGTCTATATATTTATATGTATATATGTAGAAGTAGAGGTGTCAATATTTATGTATGCACATACATGTAAATATATATGTTTATAGATTAGGGAGTAAGACAGATGTCTTTTCAAGAAATTGAAAGGGAGAAACAGATACTGAGAGACAAAGGCAGAGATGGAAATAAAAAGAAATGAATAGACAGGAATAAAAACAAAAATATTGAGATGGAGAAGGCAAAAGTAAAGAAAGTTACCTAATGGGGAGTTGTATTCCATACATTAGAGACTGCAGACCTTTCTCTAATTTAAGGGTCTAGTTTCAGTGGAAAATTTCCCCAACACTGATCAAAAGCTGAAAAGTAGCAGGGTCTTTCAGAGATCGTGGTTCATGTCCCATAAGAAACCCAGAGCCATAAGCTGACTCTGTAAGCTCCATAGGAGCCATCCAAATGCTGTCGTCCCTTTCTACTGATGATCCAGTATTGCCTTTCCCTATTTCATTGTTCTAATGCTTTATGGTATTGAACAATATAGAAACAAAAAAGTCAGACATGTTGAGGAATGCTAACCAAATTGGCCTTTTCCCCCTGACATTGTAACCAACACAGTTGAAAGCAGAGATAGCCCTGGGACTGAACCTGTGTCTTGACTGTTAGAGGGAACTCCTACAGCAGGATCAATCTCTACTAAGAAGGTCAGGTATTTAGCTGGGCCTTGTTTTCTGGGAGATACCAAAACCATTGTGGAGCAGAGTGACTTCCACAGTATTAAAAGTGCATCTGCCCCTTCGTGGCCATCACCTGTTTTCATCACACTGCACATGGAGTGACATCAGATAATTAATCAGCTCAGGAGGTTAAGAAATGAGACATGGAATAAGGAAATCACCACGTGGGTCACAGGGTTTGAGGAGTCAACACTGCATCCCAAGCTCCAAGCAGAATGGATGCTGCCATGGCTTATTCAATAACATTGCATTTGAGCCTGGCTTTACATGGTTTTGAATCTAAGAGAGAAGGCAAAAGAGGAAACCAGAGAACAGGCTGCTTCTATGAGAAGATCCTCCAATTTGTACAAAATTTAGATGATCCCTTAATCTCATCTGCTGCTTTAATGGGGC
The DNA here is from genome assembly GCF_016432865.1 of Antechinus flavipes. Classification (NCBI taxonomy): domain Eukaryota; kingdom Metazoa; phylum Chordata; class Mammalia; order Dasyuromorphia; family Dasyuridae; genus Antechinus; species Antechinus flavipes. The sequence continues at coordinate 723,295,048 of NC_067398.1, forward strand.
ACACATGGTTCTCTCCCCTGCAATGAGGGCAAACTTTTGATTTAGTGATGAGAAGGATGAGGGTGATGGTGATAAAGTTATAAGAACCCTGTAAATCGAGGGTCAATTGTTTGCTACATATGTTCTCTCCCATTTGATGCTAATAATAACCTTATAAAGATGGTGTAATTATTTTCCTTATTTTTCTGAAAGGAAGACAAAGACAGACTCAAGGATATTATTTGCCCAGAGTCACATAACAATTTTTTTTTTCCTGAGGCAGGATGTAAACTCTGACTTCAAGTCCTATTCGCATTCAAGTAGCCATTTACTTCCTGATAGAGCATAGTCAGATTGAAACAGTTGAGGGTAATTTGTGACATAGCTGGCACGTCTCTTCGGGTTTTCACTGCAAATGTGTCAGGGGCAATAAAAGATTTGTGAAGATTACAGAGAATGTGGGAGAATAAATGAGGAGGAAAAAATAATTTTTAGGCATCAGAGAGACTGCTGATAGCAAGAATGGTTCTAGTATGTCATTGAAGAATTCTAGATGCTAAATTCAGGTCTCATGGATCTGAAAGCCAGGGTTAAAATAAGGTCAATCCAATATTCCAAATAGTAGTGAAAAAATCCAACTGAGGATCCAAAGAGAATTTTTCTTTAAATTAATTGATAAAATGAAGGTATTAACGGGTTATCATTTTCACTATTGAACATATCTTGGAAAGGCTTCATTTCTCTTGGGATGAATAAAAGCAACACTTCCAAAATAAAAGAAACAGGTTTTCTATAAGAAACTTGCCATTATTTAATAAGTCATTAATCAGTCAATCAATAGTCATTTAGTGTGAGAAGAACTTGGTCATAAATAAAGGGGTAGAGTAATAAAAAGGAAATGAATCCTTCATTCAGGGAGATTCTATTCCAACAGAGGAGACAAGAATACACACATTCCCTGTAACTACCAAGGAAATGTTTAAAATTCATATAAATTGGTTGCGGAAAGGTATAAACAGGAACCTAGAAAGAATGAGGAAGCATTGATACAGGTAGCTCTTAAACTTGAGTTGTTGCCCAACACAACACAGAAATAATCTGGATATTTGACACGAAAGGGCTCTGCTGTCTAAGCTTATTGTCCTTCGTGATTAGGTTAAGAAGAAAAGGTGACATCACTTACATAAAAGGAATAAAGAGAACTTGAACCAAAGCCAATAGTGATCAAGGGCATGAATAGATTTGATCTGGCCAGTGTAGCAAGTAACTTACCAGTGACTGTGTCATCCAGTAAAGAGAGAATGGGGTTTTGCATCTGGTGGAAGCAGAAGGAATTGCTGCAGGTCTTGTGACTATTTCCTACCGTGGGAATGAAGAGAAATATTTTAATCTAAACGTTAAGTCCTTGTTTGTCTCCTGCAGATGCTGAGCAGTGTAAGAAGTGCCCAGAGGATGAATATCCCAATGAGCAGAGAGATCACTGCCTCCCCAAGACTGTGACCTTCCTGGATGTGAATGAACCCTGGGGGAAGGCAGTGACAGTTGTAGCTGTTTCACTCTCATTGCTCACGGTCCTGGTTCTGTGGGTCTTTGTGAAGTTCCAAGACACTCCCATAGTCCAAGCCAATAACAGGAACCTCAGCTACCTGCTCCTCACCTCCCTTTCCTCCTGCTTCCTCTGCTCCTTGCTCTTCGTGGGCCGTCCCACCACTGCTTCCTGCCTTTTCCGACAAACAGTCTTTGCAATTGTGTTCACAGTGGCTGTTTCCTGCATTTTGGCCAAAACCATCATCGTGGTTCTGGCTTTCAGGGTGACAGGGCCTGGGAGCAGGATGCGGATGTTCCTTCATCCCAGAGTGCCCTACTGTGTGGTTCTCATCTGCTCCGGAATCCAAGGGCTTTTCTGTGCCATCTGGTTGGGGACCCATCCCCCCTTTCCAGAGGCAGACACACGCTCTGAATCCAGGCACATCATCCTCACGTGTAACGAGGGCTCCGCCTTTGCATTTTACTGTGTCCTGGGCTACATGGGCTTTCTGGCCCTGGGCAGCTTCACCATAGCCTTCCTGGCCAGGAACCTGCCCGATGCCTTCAACGAGGCCAAGCTCATCACGTTCAGCATGCTGGTGTTTTGTAGCGTCTGGGTCTCTTTCCTCCCCACATATCAGAGCTCCAAAGGGAAAGCCGTGATGATCGTGGAGATCTTCTCCATCTTGGCCTCCAGTGCCGGGTTACTGGGCTGCATTTTTATTCCCAAATGTTTTGGGATTCTCCTGACATCGTGGGAAAATAACACAAAACAGAAGAAGAATCAAAGGAGTTCCAGGAGCAAGAATTCTTCTTCTTTTTTTTTTAGTGTGATATCTTTATTTTCCCCTTTCCATGTAAAACAATATTTGTAACTTTTTAAAAAGGTTTGCCTTCCACATTCTCTCCCTTCTTCCCCAACCCCAGAACCACTGAGATACCACATGTGCAGTTACACAAAATATTTATATAAATGCCTTGTTGAGAAATATACATGCATCATTCCTTGGGTTAATAAAAAGAACTCCTAAAAATAAAATTTTTACAAACTGTGTAACATCCAACAGTTTCATCATAAAGACCTTCAGAGCAGTTTTGGACCATTTTGTTGTTGAAAAAGCAAAGTTATTCACAGGTGACCAATCCACTCTATTGCTTGACTTTGTACACATTACATTTCAGTTTTCATATGTTCATGTATCTTTTCAGATTTTTCTGGTCATCATAGTTATGAATCATCAAAGTATTCCATCATAATTACATACCACAATTTCTTCAGCCATTCTGCATTTCATGAGAATTCCCTCAATTTCCAATTCTTTCCCCAAGAACAGAGGTCACACCAGTTATTTTTGTACGTGTATTTCCTTTTCCTTTTTTTCTTAATCTCTTTTAGGATTCAAGCCATGTTGAGTTAGTTTTAGGGGGATGAATTTGCCTAATTTTATAGTCTTTTCAACAGATATCATACATTTTTACCAATATCAGTTGGGAACTAGCTCATATTTTAATACTTTTCATTCCTTTATCTCTACATTTGAGAAGAGCTGTTTGCAGCAAAGAAAGTTGCTTCAAAATTGTTTCCATATTGACTATTGCTAATTATATTTTCCCTGATTATTCTATTTTGATTTTTTTTCAATTTATCCCTCATGAAAGGGTTTTACTTTTCATCACACATTTCACAATATTCCTTCTCTTTTCTCACCCTAGCCCCTGATCTTGTCCTTTTAACGTTTTACTACCTTGCAAAATAATATATCTTTCTCTATCAATGTTGAGTGTGTATGTTATTTCGTCTTAGAGCCAATTCGAATGAGTATAATATTCACTCTCTTTCTCTTTCTCCCCTTTCCTTCCCCTCTACTAAATGCTTTATGTTGCCTTTTTAATAGAAGATAAATTATGCCATCCTCCTTCTCCCTTTCCCTTTCTCCCAACACATTCCACCAAACCTTTAATTTAATGTAATTTCTTTCATAAAGTATTCTTTCATATTCATATTCAATGCACACCTATGCACTCTGTTTATATATACTCCTTCTAACTTCCCTATTAATGGGAAATTTCTCATGAATTACAAGGCTCATCCTCCCATGCGCAAAAGTAAACAAATTAATCAGGTTAAGTCCCTTATGATTTCCATTTCCTGATTAACCACTTGTGCTTCTCCTGAATTTTGTATTTGAAAATCAAAATTTTTGTTCAGCTCTGGTATTTTTATGACATATACTTGGAGTTCCTTTATTTCACTGAGCGCCTACCTTTTTTGTTTGAATCCCTACAAAGTGTTAACTCATTAGAGTTAGAGATAGAAACAATAACTATCCAATTTACTATGGTTCAGTATGATTGATCTGATCCTACGAGGAGATGTTATGGGCCAGAACTTGAAACAAAGTACTAAGTGGAACTGAGTAGACAATGGTTAAATCTAGTTTAGCATTGATTCAATCATACAACAAATAATGGTTTCCCAGTGATACAATGATTGGTGTATACTCAGTGAACAGCATAAAAACCAAGAAGCTCTCAGGGCCAAAGAGCATTCTGGGAGATACAGAAGTCCACAAGCCCACCCTCGGAGGCAAAGTCAGATTCATTCCATCTTCCACCTTTGTGCTGGCTGGACGCTGAAGAAAGCAGAGGCAAAGGACAAGCTGTAAGAGCTCTTGGAACCAAGCAGAGAGATAGGCCTCTAAGAATCTGAACTGAAACTAAGGCTGCCTCCAGAAAATCTCCCCAAGAAACCTGCTCCCACACAGAATCATCATTTATATTATAAAAAAGAAGAGAACACCACACTTTTTCCTGAGGATCCATCATCCGTTTTACTGGGCAGGCGATTCCTGGTTACAATCCTAACTCCTTTGCTCTACAGAAATTCACATTCCAAATACTCTGATCCTTTAAAGAAGTGACAAAATCTTGTGTATCCTGACTGTCTTCTCACTATACTTGAATTCTTTCTCTCTAGATATTTGCAATAAAAATTCTGGAATTTGACAACCCTATTTCTGGACATTTGCTTCTTGAATTCTTCAGATGGTGATCAGTGTGTTCATTCCACTTCTCTTTTACCCTCCAGAATACAAAGAGTTTTTCTCGATAATATCTTACCAGAAGATGTCTAGAAAGTGCTATAATTTTTAAATGATCTCTGCGGGATCATTACTTTTTCTGTGAGATATACTGCATTGTTTTCTGCTTTTCATTATGTACATTTTGATTGATTGTTTCTGGATTTCTCATAATGACATTAGCTTCCATTTGACCAATTATACCTTATATTTTTGCCAAGACAGCAGCAGATTCAGAGTTATTGCTCCTGGTTTGCTGGCATCAAGCTAGGGCTGTGACTTTGCTGTCTTGCCCTATACCAATACTGTGCTCCTATCTCACAATAGACCTTTCCTGATGGTAAGTTGTCATAGGTTAGAAAAATATTCCAGTCCATCTTTTTTTTCCTGAGAAATAACATTCTAATATATATATATATATATATATATATATATATATATATATATATATATATATATATATATATATCATCATTTTAAAGGAATTTGGAGCATTTGGGGTGAGACCTGAAGTGAATTAGATCTTTATTCAGCTTTCTGAGCTCTGTACCCAACATGTTTGGGGAGCATAGAACAATCTTTCTTTTTCTTCATTTCTTTTTATTTTATTTTTTTTCTTTATTAAAGCTTTTTATTTTTAAAAAGATATGCATGTGTGGTGATCTTCTTCCCAAATGCAGCCAGGTGATAAAAGTTCAGATCTTTTATTGTCTCCAATATAGCCCGGTTAGCTTAGAGGTCTATCTCTCTGCTTGGTTCCAAGAGCTCCCTCCAAATGTCGCCAAATCCAAAGGTCTGGTCCTTCATTTTCTTTGCCTCTGCTTTCTTCAGCCTCCAGCCAGCTCCACTCTTCATGTCATTCCGGTGAAATCTCTCAAAGTGCTCTGTGTCTGCAACAGAGTGCTCCTCTCCAATCCAGCTGAACTCTCTTCTGCGACCAGCCAGCCAAGTGGAAAATATATTCTCTCTTGCCTTGCCTCGGAGAGAGGGCTTCTGGCGTAATTCCGCTGAAATCTGATCGAGAGCCTCTGTCTGTTTCTTTTATACAAGAGGGAGGAATTGTGGGATACGAGAGAGAGGGATTATGGGTTTTCTCCCATAGTGCTCTCTGGCCCTAAGAGTTTTAAGGGAGGTGTGAACTCACAAAGGTACAAAGTTTACTTGGTGAAGCTGGCAAACTTGTGAACTCCGATGAGTAAAGGTGCAAACACAAGCCTTGTACTAATTAGTTCTACTTGGTACCTTGTTTCAGGTTCTGGCCCAAAACATCTTCTTGTAAGATTAGATCAACTCTAATTAGTTAGCAGTTTGTAAGGATTCCAACATGCACGGACAATTCTTTGACACCGATCCTTACAAAACCTTGTGTTCTATTTTCCTCCTTTCCTCACCCCCTCCCTGAGATGGCAAATAGTCCAGCATATGTTAAAAATGGTAGAATTATAGATTAAATTCAATACGTTCATACATATTTATACAATTATTTTACTATGCTATAAAAATCAAATCAAACCAGAAAAATGTTATAGACAAAATAAAATGTAAGCAAACGACAACAAAAAATTGAAAATGTTCTGTTGTCAACCACCCTCAGTCCCTCTCTCTGGTTGTAGATGGCTCTCTTTATCACTAAACCATTGGATCTGGTCTGGAGCATCATATTGTTGAAGAGAGCCACATCCTCTTGAATTGATCACCATATAACCATGTTATTGCCTTGTATAATGATCTCCTGGTTCTGTTCTTTTCACTCAGCATCAGTTCATGTCAGTCTCTCCAGGCCTCTCTGAAATCGTCCTGCTGGTCTTTTGTTACAGAACAACCATTAGAACAGAATTTCATGGAATATTTCTGGGAATAACAGGTTTGAATAATGTAATAGGAACAAGGCCATCATGAAGTACACAATTTAGGACTCTGTTATAGTAAGTAGACTGTTAACACTAAGTGCTATAATTTATGATTGTTACATTCAGCAAACTTACTGCTAATCACTGTTTAATGTTCATGTCAAGCTGCAAGAAAGGGCAGGATGTATATCTGTAATCTTGACACATTCACTAAGTAACCTGAAGACTCTAGTATTATTGCAATATTAGCTTAGAGAAAATATAGATCCTGGCTCTCAGATCAATAAATGCAATATTTAAGTGGTACCTGGCTGGCTCCTGTACTTTCATTTCCACTCTCATCCTATTGGGGGGAGCAGGAGTGGGCATCCACACTGGGCACTCAACGAGACAGGGACCTGAATGCCATTGTGGAGGAGAGTGACCTCTTGATGAGCACAAGGATTAAGGTAAGAGGGGAAATTTGTTTAACTCCAGGCTAACACAAGAATTAGTTAGAAGTGAAATTGAGTTTTGTACCATTGATACCTATATAGTGCACATATTGAATCAGAATGGGGCAAAAGCAATAAGGTGACAGGGACTGAGAATGTTATCTGAAAGTCTTAAAGAAGTGAATAAAGGAAAGAGAATTGGAAATGACTACAGGACAGTTACAGGAATTTTTTGAGTCTGTAGAAAATTGCTGTCCTTGGTTTTCACAAGAAGGAACAATCCATGGGGAGAAATGGAAGACAGAGGGAAAATCAAGGAGTGAATATTTTAGAGAAACAGGGCCAGGGGGGGTTTCAGGTTATTATATTTTCTATTTGAAATATCTTGAAAATCTCTTTTCAATCTCCAGAGGCAGTTGTATTAACTACTGGAGTGCTTCAAGTAGATTTACCTTCTAGTACTCAGGAGGAAGAAGCCATGGCCCAAGCTATAGAATGTTTAAATGTTAACAAAAAGGACAATCCACAGCTACCTGTATTGAAAATTCTCCTAAATATAGATCTGAAGGGAAACTAAATTCTTATAGAAATGAACCAAGTTCAGGAGCCAGTTAAGAGAGCCATACAAAGGGGAGCAGACATCCCTTTTGAAATGCAGTTAACTTTGCCAGTTATAGAAACCCCCAATCCTAGTAATCCAGGACAAAATAGGAGAGAATGTCAAGCTATTGACTTTTGGTTACTGAAAGTGTCACATCAGACTATGTCTATAATCTGTAGGATTCAGTCTCATGAAGTGCCTGGCCTCCTTTAAACACATGTTTCAAAGGCTAAAAACCACCTTAGAGGGAGGAGAATATTTACTATGGAAGGCAGTGGTTTTTTTTAGAAATGGCAAGACCAAGTCCAGATAAATGATCATACTATGGTCAGAATCACCTTTGAGATTCTCACTGGAATGGGAGTATTTAGTCAGTTAAAAAATCAATTAAATTATGAAGTAACAGCTTATGAACAAGTGATGAAGAAAGCTAGAGCAGCATGGGTAAAGATACTTGGGAAAACTGGCAGAGAGACATCAGATAGAAAAATCATTCAGGGACTTAATGAGACCTTTGCTGATTTTGTCAGTCACTTAATGACAGCAATTTAGTATTCTCTCAGTGATGGGGACATAAACCAAATTTTGTTAAGATAACTTGCGCTTGAAAATGCTAATACAGATTTTTAAAATGCATTATGTGGGGAAAACCAAAAATGTCTTTAATAGAAATGTTCCAAAGGTGTCGTATTGTTGGAACTCCTTTCAAGCTGCAGTAATGACTGCTGCGCTAAATCAGGACAAATCACAATCTCAAAATTTTTCAAAATCTAGTAGATGCTCTAATTGTGGACAATGGGTTCATATGAAGACTAATTGTACTACAGAGAATGTTGTATCACATTGCAATTCAGCAGATAAACTTTTGACTTTATGTCCCAAATGGTGGAAGGGCCGACATTTGGCTTCTGAATGTCCTCAGAATAACAGGCAAGGGAATCAGATATTGGAAACTGTCCTTAGGGCCAAATCCAGCTCCAGATGATGGGAGCTGTGCTTTCCCTTATTCCTACTCAAACTGAGTCTGCAACCAATATCGTAAATCCTACTTATTGACAATATCAGAGGTAATTCATTTAACCCTGGGAAGGACAGGCCTTGATTTATGTTCCTCAGTGTCACACCAAATAACTGACAATGTGGGAACATGTTCTCTCCCTACTGGAGTCTCGGGTCATTGCAAGGGCTTATGGCTATTCCTCATGTAGTAGATTCTGATTTTTGAAGGGGAAATGTGTGTTCTTCGATTACTGCTCCTCACAAAGACATTTAAAAAAAAAAGCAGGAGAGGATAGCATAGTTACTGAGAATACCTTACAAAAGTGTAGGAAGAGAATATTAAAAGGTTCTGGAAGTACAGGAAAAGAGGTGTTCTGGATGCGATCGATAACTGATTCTAGGCTCCTTTTATAGTTGGAAATAGAAGGAAAACTCTTTGAAGGGTCGGTGGACACAGGAGCTGATAAGTCAGTGAGGTCACAGTGCTTTTGGTCACAAGCTTGGCCAACATACAAGCGCACAAACTTTTCCAAGGTATACAGGCTAAATGGTTATTGTGGAGAAAGGAGAATAAAGAATGGCAGTTCCACTCTGAAGTTCTTCAGACACTCTCTATTCATTTATGGGGGAGAGATTTGCTAAAAGGGATGAATGCGCATAACATTTTTCAGTGCAAACAATTCCAATGTAATTACCTGTGGTGAGGAGAAGTTTAGAAAGTGGTAAATAGAAGGGACTAGATAGGTTAATCAATTGGGATAAAGGGTTAATTTGTATCTCTACAGATGGAGAAGGAATCAGATAGTTGGCACTGAGCACCTAGAGAGAGAAAGAAAAAGAGAAAAACCTTGAAACAGGAGAAGACCTAAGAACAAAATCTTCAGGAATCATTGGATTCCCTAACACAAGATGAGACTTTTAAAGAGCTTCAAAACTTGCAGGAATTATTGGATTCCTGGCACATGAACTAATAGACAATGGATTCCTTTTGGACTATTTCTAGGACTTAGGGACATGTATAATTCCTCATGTTGATTAGTGTTATTTGTTACATCACTGTGTTATATTGCTATGTGTTTATGTAATTTATGTAATTATGTGTAATGCCTCCCATATGGATGGATTTATGTATACCTATTTCAAATGAGCTTTTTCAAAAAAACACTAATTCGATTTGATTTTCCATTTCCGTTGGGGTTTTCATCTCCCTTCCTGAGATATCAGGGAGGGTGTGATCGCCTCCTTTTATGGTGCTTTCATTCCTTTTTTTGAGCAGTCAGGGAAGTGGTGATCACCTCCTTTTATGGTGTTTTACCTCTTTATTGAGCAGTCAGGGAAGTCATGATCACCTTTTTTGGGGTTCTCACCTCCTTGAGAAGTCAGGGAGGTCATGACCACCTATGTTCTAAAAACAAAAGAGAGCGGGAGATGTTAGGATTCATACAAGGTGCTGAGTAAGTAGAATTGAAGAGACTGGCTAAATCTAGGTTAGAATTGATTTAATCCTCCAATAAATAATGGTTCTTTAGTGATATAATGATTGGTGTATACTCAGAGTGGGGCATATAAGGGAGAAGCTCTTGGGGCCAGAAGGACAAGCCCACTAGAAGCTTTCTGAGGAGGAGAGAGATCCATTCCATCTTTTACCTTTGTTCTGGCTGGAGGCTGAAGCTGGCAGAAGCAACAGACTAGCAGCAAGAGTTCTCAGAACCAAGGAGAGAGATAGGCCTCTATCAAAGCTAAGCAGACTCCAGGAAAAGAGATAAGATTTTGGAGGAGACAATAAAGGATTTGGAGGAGACAATAAAGGATTTGGACTTTAACTCCTGACTGTACTTGGGGTGATTACATTGAACTGAAATGATGGCTCCTCCCAGGGACTCCAAGAAACTTGCTCCAGAGAACAATATATTTTAGAGAAGAATATTACATCAGTGATCTTACTGAAGAAAAACAGCAGGGGATGCTTGCAAAGCATTTTGTAACATGAAGATTACATAAACACGATTGTGAGGCTCCTTTCTGAATTTTTCTGACGTGATTAAAAATACACACTCACACACACACACACACACATACACACACACACACACACTATTTCTTGTTTCCACACAAATCATATTCGGACTCTCATGGTTAAAAACTGGCACAAGGTCATTTTGTTTAACCTAATGAAGACTTGAGCCATTGTTGCCCACCCTCCTCCTGATCTACACTAATTTTAGTTCAATCAAATAATATGTTCCCTTTGCAAAAAAAAAGAAAGAAAAAGAAAAGAAAAAAAAAGAAAAAAACTTTCAGTGATCAAAAATCCTGAGGGGAAAAGGAAGTTTCCACTCTTATGGGTCAAGAATAATTTAGAGCCAAGTGACAATTGTCAATAGGAGATGATGTCTTTGATGCAAGAGAGTTCTGGGATGATGATTCTGATCATTCTAGACCATCTGGAAGTCGAAGACTAAATATGAGTCAAAATCATTCTTTGGCTGCCCTGGAGAGCTACACTTCCCATCATTGGGCAGGTCTCTGGGCCAATGGAAACGTCTGCTTTGCAGTTCTGCCAAGTTGTTTCCTTCCAGGAAAGATGATGGGCACTTATTAGATGCATCACAGATGCCTGGTTCTGAGTCCTTGCCTGGTGGGCCTTCTCTGTGGGGAAGGAAATGACCAGCTGCCCTGCTGCCCATCCCCCTGTGTGTCTTGTGTTCCCTTTTGTAGCCAGAATGGCCATCGTCTCCTCAGTGATTCTGGATGGGCTGCAATGGTCCCCTCAGAACCCAGAGGTTCAGTCCACCTTGTCTTTCCCAGAAATTCATCCCAACATCCCCAGCTAAAAAGGGGACCTGAGGAGGGTCAGGGTAAAAAGAAACAAATTTCTGTGGAATTCTAGGAGTTCTCTGCCAGAGAGGGAGGGCTGACTGAAGTCTCCTTGCCCAAAGGGCTCCCAGCAGGATCCCAGATTAATCCACCTGGAAACAAAGTCATTAAAAGCAACTGGTCTCTATCATAGCTTCTTTATTCACAAAATGTCCCAGGTAATGTGCTGGTGCTTGTGGCGTGTGTATGTGTGTTATGTGTGTGTGTGTGAATGTGTTTGTGTGTGTGTCTGTGTGTGTATGTGTTAAATGAAGTCTCCCTGATTCCAACAAAATCCTCTGCTAGGAGCACTTTGAGGAGATCCTACACAGGAGTCATAATGAAGGTTTGTTTTAACATTATTTTTTCCCTGTGATTTATTCCAAAGTACGAACAATAGGCTTGTGAGAGAAGCCTGATCTCCCCATTTGGAGGGACAAGTTCCCACAAGATACATGTGGGTTTGTAGCATTCTAGATGTAGAGTCCTTTGTGAGAGGAACTTCCTGTACTTATAGGGACTATGCCCACTGGAACTCATCCTGTTGGACCATGTTGGGTGTTAATGCACCAGAGATTTCAATTTAGGAATACAGAGGAGAAGGAGGGACCCGGGGCTCCTGTGCCATGAAGTGGTGGCCAGGAACTTACAGAGATTCTGAGTGGATCTTCCATGGGAAGGGTCTCAGATTGGACAGGGACAGTTAGGGGACAGGAGACAAGTTGACATCTGGCCTCAGACACTTAATGGAATCACTTTGTGACCCTAGGCAAGTCCTTCACCTTATCTGCTTCAGTTACTTCATCAATCTAAGGAGTTGCAGGGGGAGGGGCAAAGCCCTCTAGGAAAACCTCAAAATGGGGTCACTGAAGATTAGATCTGACTAAAATGACTGAACCTTGCCGGGCCCATTTCCTAGATCCAGAGAAGGAAGGGACCAAACTAGCATCACAACTTCTCTGAGGTCCCTCCCAGGTCTGGCTATAGGATCCTTTGCCTTCTTGTAGGTAATCAAGGTGGGAAGCTGGCCTGGGATCCAGTAGGCAAAGGCAGATATACCAAAGTACTTCATGTTAGATTCTCTTCATGTTTCTCCCACAGCTCTGACTGGTTTTCGCTGCCAGGAGCAGCAGCATCCCTTCCCCCAGGACTGAACTGCTCTCTTGAAGTAGAATTACGGAGCAAAGGGTCCCCATCTCCTCCGCTTGGGTGCCTCTTCCTCAGGCTGCAGGGCTAAAGACTGGAGCCATAACCTCTGATCCAAAGGGTTTCTGACTACATCAACTCCTCCTGGGAAGGTGTCGAAGGGCAGTGGTTGGGAGTAGGAAGGAAATTAGCTTTTGGGTAAAATCTCAGGATTGTTCTGCTTGGAATTGTATAAAGGCAGACGAGTCATTCTAATCTCCTGGGAGACATTTCCTCATTTGTAAAGTAGAGATTTCATGAGATTTCCTGCAAATGTTCCTGGAACTTCATAACTCATTGCTCCCAATGCCCTAAGTACAAAGATTTATCTGTAGATCCTGTGATTTCTGCCTTCTCAGGTAGGGAAGATGGGCCTGCAGGGGTCTCTGTTCTAGAGGTTGGAGAGTGGAAATCTGTCATCAAAATCCTGGACTAAGGAAGCTCTGAGGTTCCTTTCACCTCTAACAGATGGATACTATAATTCTCCATAAAGAGTGAGACCCATAGATTTCCAGCAGAGGAAATCTATGAGCACTGGACTTTCTTTTTTTTTTTTTTTTTTTTTTTTAATTTTTATTAATTTTTTTATTTAATAATTACATTATATTTACACTCATTTCTGTTCCGATTTTTTTTCCCCTCCCTCCCTCCACCCCCTCCCCTAGATGGCAAGCAGTCCTTTATATGTTGGATATGTTGCAGTATATCCTAGATACAATATATGTTTGCAGAACCGAACAGTTCTCTTGTTGCGTAGGGAGAATTGGATTCAGAAGGTATAAATAATCCGGGAAGAGAAACAAAAATGCAGATAGTTCACATTCGTTTCCCAGTGTTCTTTCTTTGGGTGTAGCTGCTTTTGTCCGTCATTTATCAATTGAAACTCAGGTCTCTTTGTCAAAGAAATCCACTTCCATCAAAATATGTCCTCATACAATATCGTTGTCGAAGTGTATAATGATCTCCTGGTTCTGCTCATTTCACTTAGCATCAGTTCATGTAGGTCTCTCCAAGCCTCTCTGTATTCATCCTGCTGGTCATTTCTTACAGAACAATAATATTCCATAACATTCATATACCACAATTTACCCAGCCATTCTCCAATTGATGGGCATCCATTCATTTTCCAGTTTCTAGCCACTACAAACAGGGCTGCTACAAACATTTTGGCACATACAGGTCCCTTTCCCTTCTTTAGTATTTCTTTGGGATATAAGCCCAATAGAAACACTGCTGGATCAAAGGATATGCACATTTTGATAATTTTTTGGGCATAATTCCAGATTGCTCTCCAGAATGGTTGGATTCGTTCACAACTCCACCAACAATGCATTAGTGTCCCAGTTTTCCCGCATCCCCTCCAACATTCATCATTATTTTTTCCTGTCATCTTAGCCAATCTGACAGGTGTGTAGTGGTATCTCAGAGTTGTCTTAATTTGCATTTCTCTGATCAATAATGATTTGGAACACTCTTTCATATGAGTGGTAATAGTTTCAATCTCATCCTCTGAAAATTGTCTGTTCATATCCTTTGACCATTTATCAATTGGAGAATGGCTTGATTTCTTATAAATTTGAGTCAGTTCTCTATATATTTTGGAAATGAGGCCTTTATCAGAACCTTTAACTGTGAAAATGTTTTCCCAGTTTGTTGCTTCCCTTCTAATCTTGTTTGCATTAGTTTTATTTGTACAAAGGCTTTTTAATTTGATGTAATCGAAATTTTCTATTCTGTGATCAGTAATGGTCTCTAGTTCATCTTTGGTCACAAATTTCTTTCTCCTCCACAAGTCTGAGAGATAAACTATTCTATGTTCCTCTAATTTATTTATAGTCTCGTTCTTTATGCCTAGGTCATAGACCCATTTTGATCTTATCTTGGTATATGGTGTTAAGTGTGGGTCCATGCCTAATTTCTGCCATACTAATTTCCAATTATCCCAGCAGTTTTTATCAAATAATGAATTCTTTTCCCAGAAGTTAGGGGCTTTGGGTTTGTCAAACACTAGATTGCTATAGTTGACTATTCTGTCTTGTGAGCCTAGCCTTTTCCACTGATCCACTAATCTATTTCTTAGCCAATACCAAATGGTTTTGGTGACTGCTGCTTTATAATATAATTTTAGATCAGGTACAGCTAGGCCACCTTCATTTGATTTTTTTTTCATTAATTCCCTTGAGATTCTCGACTTTTTATTGTTCCATATGAATTTTGTTGTTATTTTTTCTAGATCAATAAAATATTTTCTTGGAAGTCTGATTGGTATAGCACTAAATAAATAGATTAGTTTAGGGAGTATTGTCATCTTTAATTATGTTCGCTCGGCCGATCCAAGAGCACTTAATATTTTTCCAATTATTTAAGTCTGACTTTATTTGTGTGGAGACTTTTTTATAATTTTGCTCATATAATTCCTGACTTTCCTTTGGTAGATAGATTCCCAAATATTTTATGGTATCAACAGTTATTCTGAATGGAATTTCTCTTTGTATCTCTTGCTGTTGGGTTTTGTTGGTGATGTATAAAAATGCTGAGGATTTATGGGGATTTATTTTGTAGCCAGCTACTTTGCTAAAATTATGAATTATTTCCAATAGCTTTTTGGTAGAATCTCTGGGGTTCTCTAGGTATACCATCATATCATCTGCAAAGAGTGATAGTTTGGTTTCCTCATTGCCTACTCTAATTCCTTTTATATCTTTCTCGACTCTTATTGCCGAGGTTAGTGTTTCTAATACGATATTAAATAATAATGGTGATAGTGGGCAACCTTGCTTCACTCCAGATCTTACTGGAAAGATTCCAGTTTTTCCCCATTGCATATGATGCTTACTGATGGTTTTAAATATATGCTCCTGACTATTTTAAGGAAAAGTCCATTTATTCCTATGCTCTCAAGTGTTTTTATTAGGAATGGATGTTGGATTTTATCAAATGCTTTTTCTGCATCTATTGAGATGATCATGTGGTTTTTGTTTTTGTTTGATTATTGATATAGTCAATTATGTTAATAGTTTTCCTAATATTGAACCAGCCCTGCATTCCTGGTATAAATCCTACTTGGTCATAGTGTATTATCCTGGTGACAATTTTCTGTAATCTTTTTGCTAATATTTTATTTAAGATTTTAGCATCAATATTCATTAGGGAGATTGGTCTATAATTTTCTTTCTCTGTTTTCAGCCTACCTGGTTTAGGTATCAGTACCATATCTGTGTCATAAAAGGAGTTTGGTAGGACTCCTTCAATCCCTATTTTTTCAAATAGTTTATATAACATTGGAGTTAATTGTTCTTTAAATGTTTGGTAGAATTCACATGTAAATCCATCTGGTCCTGGGGATTTTTTCTTAGGGAGTTGATTGATAGTTTGTTCTATTTCTTTTTCTGAGATGGGACTGTTTAGGATATTTACTTCTTCCTCTGTTAGTTTGGGCAAGCTGTATTTTTGGAGGTATTTTTCTATTTCATTTAAGTTGTCGAATTTATTGGCATAAAGTTGGGCAAAGTAACTCCTAATTATTGCTCTAATTTCCTCTTCGTTAGTGGTGAGTTCTCCCTTTTCATTTTTAAGACTAACAATTTGATTTTCCTCTTTCCTTTTTTTAATCAGATTTACTAAGGGTTTGTCTATTTTGTTGGTTTTTTCATAGAACCAACTCTTAGTTTTATTAATCAATTCAATAGTTTTTTTACTTTCAATTTTATTGATCTCACCTTTTACTTTTAGAATTTCAAGTTTAGTGTTTGACTGGGGGTTTTTAATTTGTTCCTTTTCTAGCATTTTTAATTGCAAACCCAATTCATTGACCTTCTCTTTCTCTATTTTATACAAATAGGCCTCTAGAGATATGAAATTTCCCCTTATTACCGCTTTGGCTGCATCCCATACATTTTGGTATGATGTCTCATTATTATCGTTTTCTTGGGTGAAGTTATTAATTATGTCTATGATTTGCTGTTTTACCCAATCATTCTTTAGTATGAGATTATTTAGTTTCCAATTATTTTTTGGTCTACTTCCCCCTGCTTTTTTGTTGAATGTAATTTTCATTGCATCGTGGTCTGAAAAGGATGCATTTACTATTTCTGCCTTACTACATTTGAGTTTGAGGTTTTTATGTCCTAATATATGGTCAATTTTTGTATAGGTTCCATGAACTGCTGAAAAGAAAGTGTATTCCTTTCTGTCTCCATTACATTTTCTCCAGAGATCTATCATATCTAGCTTTTCTAGTATTCTGTTTACCTCTTTGACTTCTTTCTTATTTATTTTCTGGTTTGATTTATCTAATTCTGAGAGTGCAAGGTTAAGATCTCCCACTATTATAGTTTTACTGTCTATTTCTTCTTGCAGCTCTCTTAGTTTCTCTTTTAAGAATTTAGATGCTACCCCACTTGGTGCATATATGTTTAATATAGATAGTGCTTCATTATCCATGCTACCCTTTAGCAAGATATAGTGTCCTTCCTTATCTCTTTTAATTAGGTCAATTTTTGCTTTAGCTTGATCTGAGATCAGGATGGCTACCCCTGCTTTTTTGACTTCACCTGAAGCATAGTAGATTTTGCTCCAACCTTTTACCTTTAACCTGCATGTATCTCCCCGCTTCAGGTGTGTTTCCTGTAAACAACATATTGTAGGATTCTGGCTTTTAATCCATTCTGCTAACCGCTTCCTCTTTATGGGGGAGTTTACCCCGTTCACGTTTATGGTTAGAATGACCAATTCTGTATTACTTGCCATCTTGTTAACCCCGGTTTATGCTTTCCTCCCTTCTTTCCCCTTTCCCCCCTTCCAAGTATTAAGCTTGTGAGCACCCCTTGCTTCTCACAGCCCTCCCTTTTTAGTGTCCCTCCCCCCGCCTTAGAGTTCCTCCCCCTATCTTACCCCTTTCCCTCCCAGTTCCTGTATTCCCTTCCGCTTAGCTTATTCCTTCCCTTTCCACTTTTCCCTTCTCACCTTTCAATGAGATGGGAGAAGTTTCACCATAGATTGAATATGTCTTAAGATTTTTCACTTAAAGCCAATTCTGAAGGCAGTAAGATACCCACTATATTCATCCCCCTCCATTCTTTCTCTCAGATATAATAGGTTTCCTATGCCTCTTCATGAGATGTACTACCCCCACTTTACCCTTTTTCTGGTACAATGTCCTTTCCACATCAATTTCTAGAACAAGGTATACATGTATTCTTTATACATCTATATAGTCAAAATATAGTTCCCAAGATTAATCTTTACCTTTTTAGATTTCTCTTGAGTTCTATATTTGTAGATCAAACTTTTTGTTAAGTTCTGGTTTTTTCATCAGAAATAGATGAAATTCGCTTACTTCGTTGAATGTCCATCTTCTTCCCTGGAAAAAGATGCTCATTCTCGCTGGGTAAGTTATTTTTGGTTGCATACCAAGTTCCTTAGCCTTTCGGAATATCATATTCCAGGCCCTTCGATCTTTTAATGTGGATGCTGCCAGATCCTGGGTGATCCTTATTGTGGCTCCTTGATACTTGAATTGGGTTTTTCTAGCCGCTTGCAATATTTTTTCTTTCACCTGAGGGTTCTGGCATTTGGCCACTATATTCCTTGGTGTTTTGATTTTAGGATCCCTTTCAGTGGGTGATCGATGAATCCTTTCAATGTTTATTTTTTCCTCTGTTCCTATGACTTCTGGGCAGTTCTCTTTGATAATTTCCTGGAAGACATTGTCCAGGCTCTTTTTTTCATCATGTTTTTCTGGGAGTCCAATGATTCTCAGATTGTCTCTCCTGGATCTGTTTTCCAGGTCTGTTGTCTTCCCCAGAAGGTATTTCACATTTTTCTCCATTGTTTGATTTTTTTGGATTTGCTTGACTGATTCTTCTTGTCTCCTCGAGTCATTCAATTCCACTTGTTCAATTCTGATTTTCAGTGAAGTATTCTCTTCACTCACTTTTTTAAAATCTTTCTCTAATTGTCCAATTGAGTTCTTTTGTTCTGTGGAATTTTTTTCCATTTCGCCCATTTTGTTTTTTAGAGAGCTGTTTTCTGTTTCCAGTTCACTAATCCTATTTTTCAAGGATTTTACTTCTTTATCCACTCTCTCTTTAACTTTCTCCAGGCTCTTTTGCCAAGCCTCCCTCTCCTTTTCCCAAGCCTCCCTCTCCTTTTGCCAAGCCTCACTCTGCTTTCCCCATTTTTCTTCTAGCTCCCTTGTGAGAGCCTTTTTAATCACTTCTATGAGGTTCATCTGTGCTGAGGAACAGATGATTTCCTCCTTTGGGGAATCACCTGGGGACTGCCTGTTTTTAGTCTCCTCAGGATTTAGAGTCTGCTCTCTATCTGTATAGAAGCTGTCAAGGGTTAAAGTCCTCTTCAGCTTCTTGCTCATTCTGTCTATTAATCAGAGATAAACTACCAAAGAAAAACAGAAAAAACTGGAGTCTTTCTTTGGGGGGGGGGGGGCTGGGTGTGTTATCGAGCTTCCTCTACAGACTGCAGGTGGCAGCAGTGAGGCACTAGCAGGACTGGAGCACTGGACTTTCTAGAATGACTCTTCAAAATGGATGACACTGTGTCCTGAGCATGAGACCTGGTTCACACAGACCCTAGTGTAGGGAACTGGATGAGCAGCAAGGCTACAATTTTACAATCTTTGAGGGAAATTGTCATTTCTGAAGGATTTAATAAAGCTTGTGACCTACAATAGAATATTTCAGGAGGTTTCTTCATCACAGGTGATTGATTGAATTCAGGTCACAGAACTATTTTCCTACAAAAGGCCCATCTGGGATGTAGTCTGATGTGGAATAAGGGAAAGTGAGGTCAAAATATAATTTCACGCTTATGATTTCCCCTGGACGCAGGGACTCAGCTGGAGATGCCGCAGGCAGTCTGGTCCCCGGAATTCTTCTGAGACTGAGACTTCTCTGTGGAAAATGGAATAAGAGGAATGGACCCCATCATTATCTAAAAATAAATATACTGGGAGACAGAGAGAAAGTATATAACGGTCACTCATCTCGCACCATTGTCCTTGTCCTGCACATGGACCTGGCTAATGTCCCTCTGTTTCCTCCACTGTGACCTGGAGATCAGAGCCCGGGCTGCTGTAGAGAGACGGGTCGTGGCTGGTGCGGAAAACTTCCTCCTCAGTCCCTGACTCAAGCAGCTGACTCAGCTGTAGCATGAGCAGTCGCTCCACTTCCTCAGCGTTAAAGCTCTGGTTACTGTTCAGGGGGATGTGGCCCTGTATTGTGAGAAGCATTTCTCACCTGGTTCCTTCCCTTTCTGTGTGTCTGTTGCTGCAGCTTCCAGGCTCTGGGCAGTTTTGCTATGAAGACGTTCAATACATAGATTCCATCCCTGGAGATGTGGAGATTGGCTTCTTTATTCCCCTATACTCACCTGAAGTGAGCAACATAACAGGAGCAGCGCAATTTCAGAGACCTCCTAACGAGGCTTGTAGGACTTATAGGTGAGTGTCTCTCTATGTGCCTGTGCTCATTTCCATGGCAAGGATGCAGGAGAAGTGCTCATTGCTCAGTGTGAGTCGGGGCACTCCCCCATCTCCCTGTCTCTTACTGTCTGTATCTTCTTGGCAGCTTTCATTCTGTCTCCTTAATGTCAGAGTTGAAAAAAGAAAACCCCTCTCCCCTCCTTTCCCTTCCCATTCCCCATCAAACAGGCCGTGCCCAGGCTTCTCCCTCCCTACCAGGCTCAGTCTCTTGTCTCCCTCCCTTCCCGGGCATCCTGACCTCATGTAAATAGTGAAGGGTTAATGGCCTGAAGCAGCAGAAGTGCTTGGGCCCCTGCTGCCTTTCTATCCTAGGACAGAGTCATTGCTGAGTATGCAGAACCTGAGCAAGGGGAAATCGTGGCCGTTCCCAGGAAGGAAGCTGTGTCTCCTCCCCAGCTTTGCCTATGTGACAACAAGAGAGCAGCCCTTGTGAGGAAGCCATGGGACCCCTTCTTCAAGAAATTTAGGATTAGGGATAATTCTACTCTGCCCACCTCATTTATGAGCGGGAAATACGATCTTATGTTTACTCCTTCCTGTGGGTGAGTGAATTTATCATTATTTTCTCTTTTTTTTGAACAAAGTAATGTCGTCATGAAAATCAGCGTGTCCCAGTTTAGGGAATCTCAAAGGCACTGAGTATGGTGGGACTGATGGAGCCTGAAACTGAGGGCTGGGAAATTTGACTTTATTTGGGAAAGACAGAATTGTGCAGGATGTGGAAGCAAGAACTCAAACTTGCAAATGGCTTTAGGAAATGCCTGTTCCCTCTCAGTGATGTCTGAAGAATTCTGTTTTCTCGAGGTGCTGTGAGGGGGGCTTCTTTTAACTTCTCAAGCTAACTCTTCCTTAACTGCATGAACCCGGGACAGGTGCATGTGTGTTTACTTTCTGGGATTTTTCAAGGTATCCTGACCTTTTGCTGCTGCATAAGTCCAAGTTTTATGCAGTGTTATGATCAATTCTCTTTGCAAAATCCTCCTTTACATTGGGATCTCAGTATATAGCAGAGCAACATTCATATATATCCTTTTGTAAGTCTGCTCTGTAGCAAAAAAATTCCGACTCCTCCACCGATGTATGGATCATTTTTTTCTGTCACATCAGAGGAGAAGTTGATCAGCTATTTATTCTGTCCTCTGCTTATTGAAGACACACCATGAGTTTCACTGAATGGTTCTTTGGTAGATAAGAATCCTTTCCAGAACCTTGTTGTAGACTTATATCATTATTTAATCCCTCTGGATTCTTTTTTCATTTATACTGTTCTTTGTAGTTACAAATAAAAATTCTCTATGAATCAAAATTCATAAATTATAAAATTTTTATAACAATTGTGTATATTTTGGCTAAGAAACAGGGCCATTAAATGATATGAATTGTTGGTTGTTCTTTTAATGCTTTAGTATGCTTCTTTTTATTCTATTTGTTGATCATCTTCTAGGAAAAGTGGGAAATTTGACCTAGAGGGAGAAGTGTCACCAACCATTTTGAAACATTACATAACAATCCTGTTCGAAATCAAATGCCCTTTTCTGTTTTATGAATTATTTGATTTTTATCTTGAGAACTGTATCCCATGCAGAAGGCAAGGCCTCCATATGTCAGCACTGATGATAATTTGGTGGAAATTGAATAGAAGTGAGCATAATGTCATGCTAACCTTGTCCTTCCGTTATACTCTCAGGCTTCTAGACCTTTAATGTCACACAAAAGATTTTATAGTTTATCCTGGAAATGGGAGAAAACCACTGGAGATTATCATGGATAGGAGAGCCATGGTCTGGCCTGCACTTCGAGAACAATCCCTTCCAAGGCTGGGTGGAGGGCAGAATAGGAGAGGTTTAAGGCAGAGTCACCCACCAGGAGGCTACTGCAATAATCCGGGTGTGAAGTCATGAGGATGTTCCAGGAGCAGAGAACAGAAGAGGAACATATTAGGGAGATGCTGCAAGCAGACCTTGGCAATAAATTATATAAAGGGAGTGAGAAACAATGAGGACTTGAGTGTGAAACTAAAACTACAAACCTAGGAGATGCAGGCAACCCTGCGGGGGTCAGAGGGTCATTTCTCTGTCCCAGAAGAAACTCAGATTTGATCGCACCTGAAAATAAGAGCACAGGACTCGGTAAATTCTTGTGTATAATTGCCTTTCCCTCGGGTACCGCTCATGGATGAGCATTTCTTCTCCTTTTCAGCTACACTCCTTCCTGAAGAACACCCAGTTTGAGAACGTTCTTGGTAAGTAGGTGTTTGTAGATGAGAACAGATGCACAGAGGCTCAGTATGCCCTTATGAACTATATATACTTTGATTATTATAATGATCATCTTCTGTATGTGGGGGACTTTATCCCAGAAGTTCAGCTCAGTCAAGAGTTTACAATTTGTACAGATGTCATCGTGTGGGACCCGTGGAGTTCAGAGGTCAGATACATTTTTAATGTTACTTTATGCTCCTGAACAGGAAAAATCCTTGACCCATGTGGTGTCCTCTCCATTGCTAACAGGTGCAGCTGGGTGGGAAAATGGCTAGACTGTAAGCCCTGGTTCTGTTTTACTTGTCAAAAGTTCATACATGTCTCCCCTGTTTTCTCTGTAGCAATCCCCTTTATAGTTTCTTACATCACTATAATACTTTCTTATAGTTATACACATCTACATAGGTATTTTGTTAAACACACAGAGGAATTTTGTTGCCTATATATACATATATATGTAAATTTATTTCTATATATTCATACAGATATTTATAAATATAATATGGAGTTCAACAAATCTTCAGTTTATAGATACCATTTCATATTCCCATTCTTTGCCATTTCCAAAGCAGGCATAAATATATTTTTGTATTTGTTTTCAACTTATATAGGAAAGGATGAAAAAATCTTTCACTTGTATGCAGCCCAACATAGAAGATTCAGTACATAGCTATGACTTTCTATTTCACATTGCTTACTTTTCTCATAAAAAATGTATGTGTATTCTATCTATCCATGCGTAAAATAATCCATGTCCTGTCTGTATTTGGAGGTAAATTGTTTTTACTTGCATCTGTTCTTTGTAATTGATTTTAGAAATTACAGCACACAAAATGACTTAGCCTTCAAAAGTGTTCTTAGGAAACCATTGCTGTTACTATGAACAATATTTTCTTACTTCAACTCATTTTACTTTTTGTTATTTCATGAAACTTTTACCCTGTTTTTCTAAAATCAACCAGGTCATCATGTCTAATAGCACAACACTGTTCTCTCACTATTATATACACCACATCTTGTTTAGTCAGAGTAGATAGAGCACCAACCCTGGACCCAGGGGGACCTGAGTTTACATCCCGTCTGAGACAAAGAACACTGCCTAGACATTTGACCTGAGCAAGTCACTAAATCCCAGTTCACACATACACACACACACACACACACACACACTCACAACCAAGACCAAAGTCTATTAGAATTATCTTGTATCATCTCATTGTTGAAATGAATCAAGTCCATTCCAGCTTATTATCATATAATCTCACTACTTTCTAAAATGTTCTTCAGATTCTGTTCATTTGTATTCATTTCACCACTTTATCTCTGGTATTCCTCAGTAAGAGTTTGTTTTCTTCCTTATCTCTTTAATTGAACTGGAAAACAAAATTGGTGAAATGGAAAAAAATTCCACAGAACAAAAGATCTCAATTGGACAATTAGAAAAAGATCTTTAAAAAGTGAGTGAAGAAAATACTTCACTGAAAATCAGGGTCGAACAAATGGAATTGAATGACTCGAGGAGACAAGAAGAATCAGTCAAGCAAATCCAAAAAAATCAAACAATGGAATAGAATGTGAAATACCTTCTGGGGAAGACAACAGACCTGGAAAACAGATCCAGGAGAGACAACCTGAGAATCATCAGACTCCCAGAAAAGTATGATGAAAAAAAGAGCCTGGACACTATTTTCCAGGAAATTATCAAAAAGAACTGCCCAGAAGTCATAGAAACAGAGGGTAAAATAGACATTGAAAGAATTCATCGATCCCCTACTGAAAGGGATCCTAAAATCAAAACACCAAGGAATATAATGGCCAAATGCCAGAACCCTCAGGCGAAGGAAAAAATACTGCAAGCAGCTAGAAAAACCCAATTCAAGTATCAAGGAGCCACAATAAAGATCCCCCAGGATGTGGCAGCATCCACATTAAAGGATCAAAGGGCCTGGAATATGATATTCCGAAAGGCTAAGGAACTTGGTATGCAACCAAAAATAACTTACCCAGCGAGAATGAGCATCTTTTTCCAGGGAAGAAGATGGACATTCAACGAAGTAAGCGAATTTCACCTATTTTTGATGAAAAAGCCAGAACTTAACAAAAAATTTGATCTACAAGCACAGAACTCAAGAGAAATCTAAAAAGGTAAAGATTAATCTTGGGAACTATATTTCGGATATAAAGATGTATAAAGAATACATGTATACTTTGTTCTAGAAACTAGATGTGGAAAGGACATTGTACCAGAAAAAGGGGAAAGTGAGTGTACTACATTTTATGAAGAGGCAAAGAAAACCTATTATATCTGAGAGAAAGAATGGAGAGGGGTGAATGTAGTGAGTATTTTACTGCTTTCAGAATTGGCATTAAGAGAAAAATTTTAGACATATTCAATCTATGGTGAAACTTCTCCCACCTCATTGAAAAGTGAGAAGGAAAAGTGAAAAGGGAAGGAATAAGCTAAGTGGAAGGGAATACGGTAACTGGGAGGGAAAGGGGTAAATTAGGGGGAGGAACTCTAAGGGGGGGAGGGATACTAAAAAAGGGAGGGTTGTGAGAAGCAAGTGGTGCTCACAAGCTTAATACTGGGAAGGGGGGTAAGGGAGTAAGAAGGGAGAAAAGCATAAACTGGGATTAACAAGATGGCAAGTAATACAGAATTGGTCATTTTAACCATAAATGGGAACGGGGTAAACTCCTCTATAAAGAGGAAGCGGTTAGCAGAATGGATTAAAAGCCAGAATCCTACAATATGTTTTTTACAGGAAACACACCTGAAACAGGGAGATACATACAGAATAAAGGTAAAAGGCTGGAGCAAAATCTACTATGCTTCAGGTGAAGTAAAAAAAGCAGGGGTAGCCATCCTGATCTCAGATCAAGCTAAAGCAAAAATTGATCTAATTAAAAGAGATAAGGAAGGGCACTATATCTTGCTAAAGGGTAGCATGGATAATGAAGAACTATCTATATTAAACATATATGCACCAAGTGGTGTAGCATCTAAATTCTTAAAAGAGAAATTAAGAGAGCTGCAAGAAGAAATAGACAGTAAAACTATAATAGTGGGAGATCTCAACCTTGCCGTCTCAGAATTAGATAAATCAAACCGCAAAATAAATAAGAAAGAAGTCAAAGAGATAAATAGGATACTAGAAAAGTTAGATATGATAGATCTCTGGAGAAAATGTAATGGGGACAGAAATGAGTACACCTTCTTTTCAGCAGTTCATGGAACTTATACAGAAATTGACCATATATTAGGACATAAAAACCTCAAACTCAAATGCAGTAAGGCAGAAATAGTAAATGCATCCTTTTCAGACCACGATGCAATGAAAATTACATTCAACAAAAAACCAGGGGGAAGTAGACCAAAAAATAATTGGAAACTAAATAATCTCATACTAAAGAATGATTGGGTGAAACAGCAAATTATAGACATAATTAATAACTTCATTCAAGAAAATGATAATAATGAGACATCATACCAAAATGTATGGGATGCAGCCAAAGCGGTAATAAGGGGAAATCTCATATCTCTAGAGGCCTATTTGTATAAAATAAAGAAAGAGAAGGTCAATGAATTGGGCTTGCAACTAAAAATGCTAGAAAAGGAACAAATTAAAAACCCCCAATCAAACACTAAACTTGAAATTCAAAAAATAAAAGGAGAGATCAATAAAATTGAAAGTAAAAAAACTATTGAATTAATTAACAAAACTAAGAGTTGGTTCTATGAAAAAACCAACAAAATAGACAAACCCTTAGTAAATCTGATTAAAAAAAGGAAAGAGGAAAATCAAATTGTTAGTCTTAAAAATGAAAAGGGAGAACTCGCCACTAACAAAGAGGAAATTAGAGCAATAATTAGGAGTTACTTTGCCCAACTTTACGCCAATAAATTCGACAACTTAAATGAAATAGAAGAATACCTCCAAAAATATAGCTTGCCTAAACTAACAGAGGAAGAAGTAAATATCCTAAACACTCCTATCTCAGAAAAAGAAATAGAACAAACTATCAATCAACTCCCTAAGAAAAAAACCCCAGGACCAGATGGATTCACATCTGAATTCTATCAAACATTTAAAGATCAATTAACTCCAATGCTAAATAAACTATTTGAAGAAGTAGGGATTGAAGGAGTCCTACCAAACTCCTTTTATGACACAGATATGGTACTGATACCTAAACCAGGTAGGCTGAAAACAGAGAAAGAAAATTATATACCAATCTCCCTAATGAATATTGATGCTAAAATCTTAAATAAAATATTAGCAAAAAGATTACAGAAAATCATCCCCAGGATAATACACTATGACCAAGTAGGATTTATACCAGGAATGCAGGGCTGGTTCAATATTAGGAAAACTATTAATATAATTGACTATATCAACAACCAACCAAACAAAAACCATATGATCATCTCAATAGATGCAGAAAAAGCATTTGATAAAATCCAACAGCCATTCGTAATAAAAACACTTGAGAGCATAGGAATAAAAGGACTTTTCCTTAAAATAGTTAGGAGCATATATTTAAAACCTTCAGTAAGCATCATATGCAATGGGGAAAAACTGGAACCTTTCCCAGTAAGATCTGGAGTGAAGCAAGGTTGCCCACTATCACCATTATTATTCAATATTGTATTAGAAACACTAGCCTTTGCAATAAGAGTCGAGAAAGAGATTAAAGGAATTAGAGTAGGCAATGAGGAAACCAAACTATCACTCTTTGCAGATGATATGATGGTATACCTAGAAAACCCCAGAGATTCTACTAAAAAGCTATTAGAAATAATTCATAATTTTAGCAAAGTAGCAGGATACAAAATAAATCCCCATAAATCCTCAGCATTCTTATACACCACCAACAAAATCCAAGAGCAAGAGATACAAAGAGAAATTCCATTCAAAATAACTGTTGATAGCATAAAATATTTGGGAATCTACCTACCAAAGGAAAGTCAGGAATTATTTGAGCAAAATTACAAAAAAGTTTTCACACAAATAAAGTCAGACTTAAATAATTGGAAAAATATTAAGTGCTCTTGGATAGGCCGAGCGAAGATAATAAAGATGATAATACTCCCTAAACTAATCTATTTATTTAGTGCTATACCAATCAGACTTCCAAGAAAATATTTTAATGATCTAGAAAAAATAACAACAAAATTCATATGGAACAATAAAAAGTCGAGAATCTCAAGGGAATTAATGAAAAAAAAATCAAATGAAGGTGGTCTAGCTGTACCTGATCTAAAATTATATTATAAAGCAGCAGTCACCAAAACCATTTGGTATTGGCTAAGAAATAGATTAGTGGATCAGTGGAAAAGGTTAGGTTCACAAGACAGAATAGTCAACTATAGCAATCTAGTGTTTGACAAACCCAAAGATTCTAAATTTTGGGATAAGATTTCATTATTTGATAAAAACTGCTGGGATAACTGGAAATTAGTATGGCAGAAATTAGGCAAGGACCCACACTTAACACCACATACCAAGATAAGATCAAAATGGGTCCATGACCTAGGCTTAAAGAACGAGATTATAAATAAATTAGAGGAACATGGGATAGTTTATCTCTCAGACTTGTGGAGGAGAAAGAAATTTGTGACCAAAGATGAACTAGAGACCATTATCGATCACAAAATAGAAAATTTTGATTATATCAAATTAAAAAGCCTTTGT
>NC_067398.1:723323516-723360527 GCF_016432865.1 Antechinus flavipes
CCATGGCTTCTTCCTCCAGAGTACTAGAAGGTAAATCTACTTTAAGCACTCCAGTAGTTAATACAACTCCCTCTGGAGACTGAAAAGAGATTTTCAAGATATTTCAAAGAGAAAATATAATAACCTGAAAACCCCCTGGCCCTATTTCTCTAAAATATTCACTCCTTGATTTTCCCTCTGTCTTCCATTTCTCCCCATGGATTGTTCCTTCTTGTGAAAACCAAGGACACAAGACAGAATAGTCAACTATAGCAAAAATATAGCAAACCCAAAGCCCCTAACTTCTGGGAAAAGAATTCATTATTTGATAAAAACTGCTAGGATAATTGGAAATTAGTATGGCAGAAATTAGGCATGGACCCACACTTAACACCATATCCCAAGATAAGATCAAAATGGGTCCATGACCTAGGCATAAAGAACGAGATTATAAATAAATTAGAGGAACATAGAATAGTTTATCTCTCAGAGTTGTGGAGGAGAAAGAAATTTGTGACCAAAGATGAACTAGAGACCATTACTGATCACAAAATAGAAAATTTTGATTACATCAAATTAAAAAGCCTTTGTACAAACAAAACTAATGCAAACAAGATTAGAAGGGAAGCAACAAACTGGGAAAACATCTTCACAGTTAAAGGTTCTGATAAAGGCCTCATTTCCAAAATATATAGAGAACTGACTCAAATTTAGAAGAAATCAAGCCATTCTCCAATTGATCAATGGTCAAAGGATATGAACAGACAATTTTCAGAGGATGAAATTGAAACTATTACCACTCATATGAAAGAGTGTTCCAAATCATTATTGATCAGAGAAATGCAAATTAAGACAACTCTGAGATACCACTACACACCTGTCAGATTGGCTAAGATGACAGGAAAAAATAAGGATGAATGTTGGAGGGGATGCGGGAAAACTGGGACACTAATGCATTGTTGGTGGAGTTGTGAACGAATCCAACCATTCTGGAGAGCAATCTGGAGTTATGCCCAAAAAATTATCAAATTGTGCATACCCTTTGATCCAGCAGTGTTTCTATTGGGCTTATATCCCAAAGAAATACTAAAGAAGGGAAAGGGACCTGTATGTGCCAAAATGTTTGTAGCAGCCCTGTTTGTAGTGGCTAGAAACTGGAAAATGAATGGATGCCCATCAATTGGAGAATGGCTGTGTAAGTTGTGGTATATGAATGTTATGGAATATTATCGCTCTGTAAGGAATGACCAGCAGGATGAATACAGAGAGGCTTGGAGAGACCTACATGGACTGATGCTGAGTGAGATGAGCAGAACCAGGAGATCATTATACACTTCGACAACGATATTGTATGAGGATGTATTCTGATGGAAGTGGATTTCTCTGACAAAGAGACTTAACTGAGTTTCATTGGAGAAATGATGGACAGAAACAGCTACACCCAAAGAAGGAATACTGGGAAATGAATGTGAACTATTTGCATTTTTGATTTTCTTCCCAAGTTATTTTTACCTTCTGAATCCAATTCTCCCTGTGCAGCGGGAGAACTGTTCGGTTCTGCAAATATGTATTGTATCTAGGATATACTGCAACATATTTAACATATATGGGACTGCTTGCCATCTTGGGGGGGGGAGGAGGGAGGGAGGGGAAAAAATGAAACATAAGTGATTGCAAGGGATAATGTCGTGTAAAAATTATCCTGGCATGGATTCTGTCAATACAAAGTTATTATTAAATAAAATAAAATTTTAAAAAAAATAAAAAATAAATAAAAATAAAAATGAATGGATGCCCATCAATAGGAAAATGGCTGGGTAAATTGTGGTATATGAATGTTATGGAATATTATTGTTCTGTAAGAAATGACCAGCAGGATGAATACAGAGAGGAGTGGCCAGACTTACATGAACTGATGCTAAGTGAAATAAGCAGAATACACTTCGACAACGATATTGTATGAGGACATATTTTGATGGAAGTGGATTTCTTTGACAAAGAGACCTTAGTTTCAATTGATAAATGACGGACAAAAGCAGCTACACCCAAAGAAAGAACACTGGGAAACGAATGTGAACTATCTGCATTTTTGTTTTTCTTCCCGGGTTATTTATACCTTCTGAATCCAATTCTCCCTATGCAACAAGAGAACTGTTCGGTTCTGCAAACATATATTGTATCTAGGATATACTGCAACATATCCAACATATAAAGGACTGCTTGCCATCTAGGGGAGGGGGTGGAGGGAGGGAGGGAAAAAAATCAGAACAGAAATGAGTGTCAATATAAAGTAATTATTAAATAAAAATTAAAAAAAAAAAAAAACAAGGACAGCAATTTTCTACAGACTCAAAAAATTCCTGTAACTGTCCTGTAGTCATTTCCAATTCTCTTTCCTTTATTCACTTCTTTAAGACTTTCAGATAACATTCTCAGTCCCTGTCACCTTATTGCTTTTGCCTCATTCTGATTCAATATGTGCACTATATAGGTATCAATGGTACAAAACTCAATTTCACTTCTAACTAATTCTTGTGTTAGCCTGGAGTTAAACAAATTTCCCCTCTTACCTTAATCCTTGTGCTCATCAAGAGGTCACTCTCCTCCACAATGGCATTCAGGTCCCTGTCTCGTTGAGTGCCCAGTGTGGATGCCCACTCCTGCTCCCCCCAATAGGATGAGAGTGGAAATGAAAGTACAGGCGCCAGCCAGGTACCACTTAAATATTGCATTTATTGATCTGAGAGCCAGGATCTCTAAGTTTTCTCTAAGTTAATATTGCAATAATACTAGAGTCTTCGGGTTACTTAGTGAATGTGTCAAGATTACAGATATACATCCTGCCCTTTCTTGCAGCTTGACATGAACGTTAAACAGTGATTAGCAGTAAGTTTGCTGAATGTAACAATCATAAATTATAGCACTTAGTGTTAACAGTCTACTTACTATAACAGAGTCCTAAATTGTGTACTTCATGATGGCCTTGTTCCTATTACATTATTCAAGCCTGTTATTCCCAGAAATATTCCATGAAATTCTGTTCTAATGATTGTTCTGTAACAAAAGACCAGCAGGACGATTTCAGAGAGGCCTGGAGAGACTGACATGAACTGATGCTGAGTGAAAAGAACAGAACCAGGAGATTATTATACAAGGCAATAACACGGTTATATCATGATCAATTCAGGAGGATGTGGCTCTCTTCAACAATGAGATGCTCCAGACCAGATCCAATGGTTTAGTGATAAAGAGAGCCATCTACAACCAGAGAGAGGGACTGAGGGTGGTTCACAACAGAACATTTTCAATTTTTTGTTGTCGTTTGCTTACATTTTATTTTGTCTATAACATTTTTCTGGTTTGATTTGATTTTTATAGCATAGTAAAATAACTGTATAAATATGTATGAACATATTGAATTTAATCTATAATTCTACCATTTTTAACATATGCTGGACTATTTGCCATCTCAAGGAGGGGGTGAGGAAAGGAGGAAAATTAGAACACAAGGTTTTGTAAGGATCGGTGTCAAAGAATTGTCCATGCTTATCTTTTTAAAAATAAAAAGCTTTAATAAAGAAAAAAATAAAATAAAAAGAAATGAAGAAAAAGAAACACTGTTCTATGCCCCCCAAACATGTTGGGTACATTGCTCAGAAGGCCGAATAAAGACATAATTCACTTCAGATCTCACCCCAATGCTCCAAATTCCTTTAAAATGATGATATATATATTTTAGAATGTTATTTCTCAGGAAAAAAAAAGATGGACTGGAATATTTTTCTAACCTATGACAACTTACCATCAGGAAAGGTCTATTGTGAGATAGGAGCACAGTATTGGTATAGGGCAAGACAGCAAAGTCACAGCCCTGGCTTGATGCCAGCAAACCAGGAGCAATAACTCTGAATCTGCTGCTGTCTTGGCAAAAATATAAGGTATAATTGGTCAAATGGAAGCTAATGTCATTATGAGAAATCCAGAAACAATCAATCAAAATGTACATAACGAAAAGTAGAAAACAATGCGGTATATCTCACAGAAAAAGTAATGATCCCGCAGAGATCATTTAAAAATTATAGCACTTTCTAGACATCTTCTGGTAAGATATTATCGAGAAAAACTCTTTGTATTCTGAAGGGTAAAAGAGAAGTGGAATGAACACACTGATCACCATCTGAAGAATTCAAGAAGCAAATGTCCAGAAATAGGGTTGTCAAATTCCAGAATTTTTATTGCAAATATCTAGAAAGAAAGAATTCAAGGATAGTGAGAAGACAGTCAGGATACACAAGATTTTGTCACTTCTTTAAAGGATCAGAGTATTTGGAATGTGAATTTCTGTAGAGCAAAGGAGTTAGGATTGTAACCAGGAATCGCCTGCCCAGTAAAACTGATGATGGATCTTCAGGAAAAAGTGTGGTGTTCTCTTCTTTTTTATAATATAAATGATGATTCTGTGTGGGAGCAGGTTTCTTGGGGAGATTTTCTGGAGACAGCCTTAGTTTCAGTTCAGATTCTTAGAGGCCTATCTCTCTGCTTGGTTCCAAGAGCTCTTGCAGCTTGTCCTTTGCCTCTGCTTTCTTCAGCCTCCAGCCAGCACAAAGGTGGAAGATGGAATGAATCTGACTTTGCCTCCGAGAGTGGGCTTGTGGACTTCTGTATCTCCCAGAGTGCTCTTTGGCCCTGAGAGCTTCTTGGTTTTATGTGGTTCACTGAGTACACACCAATCATTATATCACTGGGAAACCATTATTTGTTGTATGATTGAATCAATGCTAAACTAGATTTAACCATTGTCTACTCAGTTCCACTTAGTACCTTGTTTCAAGTTCTGGCCCATAACATCTCCTCGTAGGATCAGATCAATCATATTAAACCATGCTAAAGTAGATAATTATTGTCTCTATAATGAGTTAACATTTTGTAGGAATTCGAACAAAAAAGTAGGCACTCAGTGAAATAGAGGAATTCCAAGTATATGTCATGAAAAGACCAGAGCTGAACAAAAATTTTGATTTTCAAATACAGAATTCAGGAGAAGCACAAGTGGTTAATCAGGAAATGGAAATCATAAGGGACTTAACCTGATTAATTTGTTTACTTTTGTGCATGGGAGGATGATCCTTGTAATTCATGAGAAATTTCCCATTAATAGGGAAGTTAGAAGGAGTATATATAAACAGAGTGCATAGGTGTGCATTGAATATGAATATGAAAGAATACTTTATGAAAGAAATTACATTAAATTAAAGGTTTGGTGGAATGTGTTGGGAGAAAGGGAAAGGGAGGAGGAGGGCATAAATTATCTTCTATTAAAAAGGCAACATAAAGCATTTAGCAGAGGGGAAGGAAGAGGGGAGAGAGAGAGAGAGTGAATATTATACTCATTCGAATTGGCTCTAAGACGAAATAACATACACACTCAACACTGATAGAGAAATCTATATTATTTTGCAAGGTAGTCAAACGTTAAACGAACAAGAGCAGGGGCTAGGGTGAGAAAAGAGAAGGAATATTGTGAAATGTGTGATGAAAAGTAAAACCCTTTCATGAGGGATAAATTGAAAAAAAACAAAATAGAATAATCAGGGGAAATATAATTAGCAATAGTCATTATGGAAACAATTTTGAAGCAACTTTCTTTGCTGCAAACAGCTCTTCTCAAATGTATAGATAAAGGAATATAAAGTATTAAAATATGAGCTAGTTCCCAACTGATATTGATAAAAATGTATGATATGTGTTGAAAAGACTATAAATTTAGGCAAATTCATCCACCTAAAACTAACACAACATTGCTTGAATCCTAAAAGAGATTAAGAAAAAAAGGAAAAGGAAATATACGTACAAAAATATTGATGTGACCTCTGTTCTTGGGGAAAGAATTGGAAATTGAGGGAATTCTCATGAAATGCAGAATGGCTGAAGAAATTGTGCTATGTAATTATGATGGAATACTTTGATGATTCATAACTATGATGAACAGAAAAATCTGGAAAGATACATGAACATATGAAAACTGAAATGTAATGTGTACCAAGTCAAGCAATAGAGCGGATTGGTCACCTGTGAATAACTTTGCTTTTTCAACAACAAAATGGTCCAAAACTGCTCTGAAGGTCTTTATGATGAAACTGTTGGATGTTACACAGTATGTAAAAATTTTATTTTTAGGAGTTCTTTTTATTAACCCAGGGAATGTTGCATGTATATTTCTCAACAAGGCATTTATATAAATATTTTGTGTAACTGCACATGTGGTATCTCAGTGGTTCTGGGGTTGGGGAAGAAGGGAGAGAATGTGGAAGGCAAACCTTTTTAAAAAGTTACTAATATTGTTTTACATGGAAAGGGGAAAATAAAGATATCACATTAGAAAAAAAAGAAGAAGAATTCTTGCTCCTGGAATTCCTTTGATTCTTGTTCTGTTTTGTGCTATTTTCCCACAATATCAGGAGAATTGCAAAACATTTGGGAATAAAAATGCAGCCCAGTAACCCGGCACTGGAGGCCAAGATGGAGAAGATCTCCACGATCATCACAGCTTTCCCTTTGGAGCTCTGATATGTGGGGAGGAAAGAGACCCAGACGCTGCAAAACACCAGCATGCTGAATGTGATGTACTTGGTTTCGTTGAAGGCATCGGGCAGGTTCCTGGCCAGGAAGGCTATGGTGAAGCTGCCCAGGGCCAGAAAGCCCATGTAGCCCAGGACACAATAAAATGCAAAGGCGGAGCCCTCATTACATGTGAGGATGATGTGCCTGGATTCAGAGCTTGTGTCTGCCTCTGGAAAGGGGGGATGGGTCCCCAACCAGATGGCACAGGAAAGCCCTTGGATTCCAGAGCAGATGAGAACCACACAGTAGGGCACTCTGGGATGAAGGAACATCCGCATCCTGCTCCCTGGCCCTGTCACCCTGAAAGCCAGGACCACTATGATGGTTTTAGCCAAAATGGAGGAAACAGCCACGGTGAACACAACTGCAAATACCGTTTGTCGGAAAAGGCAGGAAGCAGTAGTGGGACGGCCCACGAAGAGCAAGGAGCAGAGGAAGCAGGAGGAAAGGGAGGTGAGGAGCAGGTAGCTGAGGTTTCTGTTATTGGATTGGACTATGGGAGTGTCTTGGAACTTCACAAAGACCCACAGAACCAGGACCGTGAGTAATGAGAGTGAAACAGCTACAGCTGTCACTGCCTTCCCCCAGGGTTCATTCACAGCCAGGAAGGTCACAGTCTTGGGGAGGCAGCGATCTCTCTGCTCATTGGGATATTCATCCTCTGGGCACTTCTTACACTGCTCTGCATCTGCAGGAGACAAACAAAGACTTAACATTTAGATTAAAATATTTCTCTTCATTCCCACAGTAGGAAATACTCAGGAGACCTGCAGCAATTCCTTCTGTTTCCACCAGATGCAAAACCCCATTCTCTTTTTACCAGATGACACAGTCACTGGTAAGTTACTTGCTACACTGGCCAGATCAAATATATTCATGCCCTTGATCACTGTTGGCTTTAGTTCAAGTTCTCTTTATTCGTTTTATGTAAGTGATGTCCCCTTTTCTTCTTAACCTAACCACTAAGGACAATAAGCTTAGACAATGGAGCCCTTTTGTATCAAATATCCAGATTCCTTCTGTGTTGTGTTGGGCAACAACTCAAGTTTAAGAGCTGCCTGTATCAATACTTCCTCATCCTTTCCACAACCGATTTATATGAATTTTAAACATTTCCTTGGTAGACACAGAGAATGTGTGTATTCTTGTCTCCTCTGTTGGAATAGAATCTCCCTGAATGAAGGATTCATTTCCTTTTTATCACTCTATCCCTTTATTTATGACCAAGTTCTTCTCACACTAAATGACTATTGATTGACTGATTAATGATTTATTAAATAATGGCAAGTTTCTTGTAGAAAACCTGTTTCTTTTATTTTGGAAGTGTTGCTTTTATTCATCCCAAGAGCAATGAAGCCTTTCCAGGATATGTTCAATAGTGAAAATGATAACCCGTTAATACCTTCATTTTATCAATTAATTTAAAGAAAAATTCTCTTTGGATCCTCAGTTGGATTTTTTCACTACTATTTGGAATATTGGATTGACCTTATTTTAACCCTGGCTTTCAGATCCATGAGACCTGAATTTAGCATCTAGAATTCTTCAATGACACACTAGAACCATACTTGCTATCAGCAGTCTCTCTGATGCCTAAAAATTATTTTTTCCTCCTCATTGATTCTCCCTCTTTCTCTGTAATCTTCACAAATCGTTTATTGCCCCTGTCACATCTGCAGTGAAAACCCGAAGAGAAATGCCAGCTATGTCACAAATTACCATCAACTGTTTCAATTTGACTATGCTCTATCAGGAAGTAAATGGCTACTTGAATGTGAATAGGACTTGAAGTCAGAGTTTACATCCTGCCTCAGGAAAAAAAAATTGTTATGTTACTATAGGAAGATAATATCCTTGAGTCTGTCTTTGTTTTCCTTTCAGAGAAATAAGGATAATAATTACACCATCTTTATAAGGTTATTATGAGCATCAAATGAGAAAGAACATATGTAGCACAAATTTGAGCCTCAATTTATATGGTTCTTATAACTTTATCACCATCATCCTCATCCTTCTCATCACTAAATCAAGAGTTTGCCCTCATTGCAGGGGAGAGAACCATGTGTGCCCCACTAAGGCAGCAGATGAGATTAAGGGATCATCTAAATTTTGTACAAATTAGAAGATCTTCTCATTGAAGCAGCCTGTTCTCTGGTTTCCTCTTTTGCCTTCCCTCTTAGATTCAAAACCATGTAAAGCCAGGCTCAAATGCAATGCTATTGAATAAGCCATGGCAGCATCCATTCTGCTTGGAGCTTGGGATGCAGAGTTGACTCCTCAAGCCCTGTGACCCACGTGGTGATTTCCTTATCCCATGTCTCATTTCTTGACCTCCTGAGCTGATTAATTATCTGATGTCACTCCTTGTGTAGTGTTATGAAAACAGATGATGGCCATGAAGGGGCAGATGCACTTTTAATACTGTGAAAGTCACTCTGCTCCACAATGCTTTTGTTATCTCCCAGAAAACAAGGCCCAGCTAAATACCTGACCTTCTTAGTAGAGATTGATCCTGCTGCAGGAGTTCCCTCTAACAGTCAAGACACAGGTTCAGTCCCAGGGCTATCTCTGCTTTCAACTGTGTTGGTTACAATGTCAGGGGGAAAAGGCCAGTTTGGTTAGCATTCCTCACTATGTCTGACTTTTTTGTTTCTATATTGTTCAATACCATAAAGCATTAGAACAATGAAATAGGGAAAGGCAATACTGGATCATCAGTAGAAAGGGGTAATAGCATTTGGATTGCTCCTATGGAGCTTACAGAGTCAGCTCATGGCTCTGGGTTTCTTATGAGACATGAAGCATGATCTCTGAAAGACCCTGCTACTTTTCAGCTCTTGGTCATTGTTGGGGAAATTTTCCTCTGCAACCAGACCCATAAGTTAGAGAAAAGTCTGCAGTCTCTAATGTATGGAATACAACTCCCCCATTAGGTAACTTTCTTTACTTTTGCCTTCTCCATCTCAATATTTTTGTTTCTATGCCTGTCTATTCATTTCTTTTTATTTCTATCTCTGCCTCTCTCAATATCTATCTGTTTCTCCCTTTCTCTTTCTTGCAAAGACATCTGTCTTATTCCCCAATCTATAAACATATATATTTATATATATGTGCATACATAAATATGGACACCTCTACTTTTACATATATACATATAAATATAAAGACACTTGTATATAATGTTATTAATCTTTACCTTTGTGTATATCCATGACACACTA
This sequence comes from Antechinus flavipes, assembly GCF_016432865.1. Taxonomy (NCBI): domain Eukaryota; kingdom Metazoa; phylum Chordata; class Mammalia; order Dasyuromorphia; family Dasyuridae; genus Antechinus; species Antechinus flavipes. The sequence continues at coordinate 723,333,338 of NC_067398.1, forward strand.
TCTTGGAGTAAAAGGGCAAGTGATTGCAGTTCATCAAAGAAATAAGATGATGAATAAATTCTTCCTATGTATTATCTTTCTCATTATGCAGCAGGAAAATTTTGCCATGTCATTGTGTTTGTACAGTTCTTGACTTTTTCTTGGGAAGACTTCCACATATTTTGTCTTGTTTACACTTACCTGGGATTTCTCTTTCTATTTCTCATGCCTGGCACTTTGTTGATAACATACAAATGGCAGTGATATATGTGGGTTTGTTTTCTATCCACCAATTGTCTTGAAAATGTTCATTGTTTCAAGTAGTTTTAGTTCATTTTCAAGGATTCTGTAAACATACCATATCTCCTGCAAAGAGTGATACTAGTGTTTTTCATTGCATACATGAATTACTTTAATTTCACTTTGGTCTCTTATTGTTAACATTTCTAGTTAAAAAAAGTAACATTTCTAGTACAGAGATTCATAATAGTGGTGATAATAGGAATCTTGTTTTCACTCTTTATCTTATTGGAAAAGTTTCTAGCTTCTGCTCTTTTTCAGGCTCATATAATTATTTACAGAGGCCACGACATTTCTTTAAAATTGAGAAAAAGAATATGCTCTTAGTTTTTTGTTTTTTGCTTTTGTTTTTGTTTTTTTTACTAACAGGGGCCATGAGATGTGAGCTCCTTGCAGTAACTCACCTACATAATTGGAGATTTCTCCTTCTGAGCATGGGGAGCAACTAAAGCAACAAGGAGGCTTCCCCTCCAATGGCGACTTCCTGAATCCAGCAGGACAACTGGCACTACATACGGCAGAGGGTACCTAAGACAGTGACAGGAGACTGGAATAAACATTTTTAACTGACAGCTATTTATGTTTGTTTTTTGACATTCTGGTTTGGATAACCACCTCCACAGATACATAATTAGGAGTGTATATGAATGATCACATTCTTTCCAACATATTCTTTCCATTTGTCACCCGCTCTTCTGCAACACTCAGTGACAGACCTTCTCCTACAGAACCTTCACACAAAAGTATTTCACACCCTGGACATTTATAAGATAGTCCATGTATTGGCTAATTACAGAGAAGTTGACTTTCCCAGGCTCAGTCATAGATTTGGGCGATATCTCGACAAGACCCTGAAGCTTCTCCTTGGGCAGGGTCATTGTACTGCAAGGGCAATTCCAAGGCAATATGAATTTTGATTTCTTAGAAGTCTTCCTAATAAGATCAAGATTTAAACAAGGATGTCCATTAACAATAGTATTATACACTATTGTACTGGAAAAGTTTTCTTCAGTAATAAGTGTTGAAAGAGAAATGGAAGGAATTGGTGTACTCAGTGTAAAAGCAAAAATAACACTTTTGGTAGTATAAGTGCCTGATGGGATTTTGGTGTGACCAAACTCAGAAATATTTGGAATGTAATTTTTTAGCTTAAGGTATATTGGAATGGGGGGTGAAGCCAAGATGTTGGAGAAGGCACACGTGACTTTCTAAGTCCCTCTCATCCCCTCACGACCAAGTATTAAATTCAGCCTCAAAAACAGCGCTTGACTGCTAAAATTCATGAAGATTAGAAGCACACAATTTACCAGCCAAAGATAATCTGGAAGATCAGCAGGAAAGGTTTGTCCTGAGGGGCCAGGAACAGACCAGCACAGGCAGGGAGAGACTAGCATCCTGAGCAGACCAGGGGTGGGGGTGATTTCTGTGGCTATAGAAGTTATAGAGATGACTCTGCTATAGGCTAAAAGCTCTTCCTTGATTGCAAAGCAGTAAACTGGCACAGAAATTAAAGTCTGTAACAGAGGGTACTCTAAAAAATGCCAGAACCTAACAAGATCTGGCTAGAACTACCCAAAACCAGAAGTGACTCAGGCAGACCCATTACACAACCACTCAGCCACATCCTGCAGTACAGGGCTTTTGCGGGGACAGTTACAAATCTGCAAGGCAGGGGGCACAGCCCGGGGCAGCCTCTAATCTGCACAGTGGGTGCTCGGGCCCCCACTTTCACAGCCAATTGTGCTTCCCTGGGCAGTGACACTTCTGGTCCCTGCAAGGCTATCCACTGCTCAGCCCCTCATACCCACAGCCCCAGGGTGGGCTTTAGCTTGGGGTAGTGAAAATCTCACTGCTCAGCATCTAGCCCCAGAGCAGTTGTTATCCCACACAACGGGGGTTCTTTTTTTTTTTTTTAAATAACGTTTTATTGATAGAACACATGCCAGGATAATTTTTTACAGCATTATCCCTTGCATTCACTTCTATTCCGATTTTTCCCCTTCCTCCCTCCACCCCTTCCCCCAGATGGCAAGCAGTCCTTTACATGTTGAATGGGTTGCAGTATATCCTAGATACAATATATGTGTGCAGAACCAAACAGTTTTCTTGTTGCACAGGGAGAATTGAATTCAGAAGGTATAAATAACCCGGGAAGAAAAACAAAAATGCAAGCAGTTTATATTCATTTCCCAGTGTTCTTTCTCTGGGTGTAGCTGCTTCTGCCCATCTTTGACCAATGAAAGCTCTCTTTATCGAAGAGATCCACTTCCATCAGAATACGTCCTCAAACAGTATCATTGTTGAGGTATATAGTGATCTCGTGGTTCTGCTCATTTCACTTAGCATCAGTTCATGTAAGTCTCACCAGTCCTTTCTGTATTCATCCTGCTGGTCATTTCTTACAGAACAATAATATTCCATAACATTCATATACCACAATTTACTCAACCATTCTCCAACTGATGGGCATCCATTCATTTTCCAGCTTCTAGCCACTACAAACAGGGCTGCCACAAACATTCTGGCACATCCAGGTCCCTTTCCTTTCCTTAGTATCTCTTTGGGGTATAAGCCCACTAGAAACACTGCTGGATCAAAGGGTATGCACAGTTTGATAACTTTTTGAGCATACTTCCAAATTGCTCTCCAGAATGGCTGGATGTGTTCACAATTCCACCAACAATGTATCAGTGTCCCTGTTTCCCACATCCCCTCCAACATTCCCCATTATCTTTCCCTGTCATTCTAGCCAATCTGACAGGTGTGTAGTGGTATCTCAGAGTTGTCTTAATTTGCATTTCTCTGATTAATAATGATTTGGAGCATATTTTCATATGTCTATAAATAGTTTCAATTTCTTCGTCTGGCTGTTGTCTGTTCATATCCTTTGACCATTTATCAATTGGAGAATGGTTTGATTTCTTATAGATTAGAGTCAATTCTCTATATATTTTGGAAATGAGGCCTTTATCAGAACCTTTGATTGTAAAAATGTTTTCCCAGTTTATTGTTTCCCTTCTAATCTTGTCTGCATTTGTTTTGTTTGTACAAAAACTCTTCAATTTGATGTAACCAAAATTTTCTATTTTGTGGTCAATAGTGATCTCTAGTTCTTCTTTGGTCATAAATTCCTCCCTCTTCCACAGGTCTGCAAGGTAAACTATCCTATGCTCTTCCAATTTATTTATAATCTCATTCTTTATGCCTCGGTCATGAAGCATTTTAACCTAATCTTGCTGTACGGTGTTAAGTGTGGGTCAACGCCTAGTTTCTGCCATACTGATTTCCAATTTTCCCAGCAATTTTTGTCAAATAATGCATTCTTATCCCAGAAACTGGTCTCTTTGGGTTTGTCAAACACTATATTATTAAAGTTATTGGCTGTTTTGTCCTTTGAACCTAACCTATTCCATTGATCAACTAGTCTACTTCTTAGCCAATACCAGATGTTTTTAGTAACTGCTGCTTTATAATATAATTTTAGATCTGGTACAGCTAGGCCACCTTCATTTGATTTTTTTTTCATTAATTCCCTTGAAATTCTTGACGTTTTGTTTTTCCATATGAACTTTGTTGTTATTTTTTCTAATTCATCAAAGGAGTTTTTTGGGAGTCTGATTGGTATAGCGCTAAATAAATAGATTAATTTAGGTAGTATTGTCATCTTTATTATATTTGCTCGCCCAATCCAAGAGCATTTAATATTTTTCCAGTTGGTTAGATTAGACTTAATTTGTGTGGAAAGTGTTTTGTAGTTTTGCTCATAAAGTTTCTGATTTTCCCTTGGCAGATAGATTCCTAAATATTTTATACAATCAGTAGTTACTTTAAATGGAATTTCTTTTTGTAACTCTAACTGTTGGGTTTTGTTAGTGATATATAAGAATGCTGATGACTTATGTTGGTTTATTTTATATCCTGCAACTTTGCTGAAGGTGCAGATTGTTTCTAATAACTTTTTGGTAGAATCTCTGGGGTTCTCTAAGTATACCATCATATCATCAGCAAAGAGTGATAATTTGGTTTCCTCATTGCCTATTCTTATTCCATTAATCTCTTTCTCAACTCTTATTGCTAAAGCTAGCATTTTTAATACAATATTAAATAGTAATGGTGATAGTGGGCAACCTTGTTTTACTCCTGATCTTATTGGGAATGGTTGCAGTTTGTCCCCAGTGGGGTTCTTTGCAGGGCACTTTCCCAGCTCAGCCCTGAATGCCTGAGTTATTCCTAGGTGGGGAACTCTTTCCTAGAGCACTCCAGTACCTCGCTGCTCTTTGTAGCCGGTTGGCAGGACAGCTACCCATCCATACACCTATCACTGCTCTGCAGAGGAAGCTGGTAACCTCCTGCCCCTGAAGGCAGATCCCACAGGCTTTAAAAAAATGAGTAAAAAAAATTAAAAGGCCAACCCAATAGCTTCTATACAGGAAGAGATCAGCTTTTCAACCCTGAAGTGACTAATTCCAGACAGTCCCAAGACAATTGTTGGTCCCCAACACAAAAGGCTCTCTTAGAAGAGACTATTAAAAACCTTAAGAGAACTAGAAGAAAAATGGGGAAAGGAAAGAGAAGGTATACAAGAGTGGCTAGAAGCTGGAAAATGAATGGATGCCCATCAACTGGAGAATGGTTGAGTTAATTATGGTATATGAACGTTATGGTATATTATTGTTCTGTAAGGAATGACCAGGAGGATGAATACCGAGAGGACTGGTGAGACTTACATGAACTGATGCTAAGTGAATTGAGCAGAACCAGGAGATCATTATATACCTCCACAACGATACTGTTTGAGGATGTATTCTGATGGAAGTGGATCTCTTCGATAAAGAGAGCTAATTCAGTTTCGATTGATCAAGGATGGACAGAAGCAGCTACACCCAAAGAAAGAACACTGGGAAATGAATATAAACTGCTTGCATTTTTGTTTTTCTTCCCGGGTTATTTATACCTTCTGAATCCAATTCTCCCTGTGCAACAAGAAAACTGTTCGGTTCTGCACACATATATTGTATGTAGGATATACTGCAACATATTCAACATGTAAAGGACTGCTTGTTATCTGGAGTAGGGGGTGGAAGGAGGCAGGGGAAAAATCGAAACAGAAGTGAGTACAAGGGATAATGCTGTAAAAAAAAATTACCCTGGCATGGGTTCTGTCAATAAAAAGCTATTTTAAAAAAAGAAGAAGCTATACAAAAGAGAAACAACTTCCTGAAATGTGAATGGGAAAAGGTAAAAAACTCCCAAGAAGTTCAGGGAAACAGAAATTGTGAATTGGAAATAGAAAATAACTCACTAAAAAAAATTAGTGCAATGAAAAAAAGTTCCATACAGCAAAACAACTCACGTAATAACTCAACTGGACATGTACAAAAAGAAGTTTAAAAAAAATCTAATGAAGAAAATAATTCACTAAGAACCAGACCTGAACAAATAGAAATGACTGATTCATTCAGACATCAAGAATCAGTCAAGCAAAATCAAAAAAATGAAAGATTGGGAAAAAATGTCAAATATTTACTTGGAAAAACAACAGACCTGGAAAATAGATCTAGGAGAGATAACTTGAGGAGCATTGGACTACCCAAAAATTATGATGAAAAAAAGAGCCTAGATATTATGTTACAGGAAATCATCAAAGAGAACTGCCCAGGAGTGATAGAACCAGAAGGTAAAATAGGCGTTGAAAGAATTCATTGAACACCTTCTGAAAAAGGCCCTAAAATAAAAACTCCAAGGACTATTGTGGCCAAATTTCAGAATTTTCAGATTACAGAAAAAACATTATAAGCAGCCAGGAAAAAACAATTCAAAGACTGAGCTGCCACAATAAGGGTCACTCAAGATCTGGCTGCCTCATATTAAAGGATTGAAGGGCCAGGAATCTGATATTCTGAAAGGCAAAAGAAGTTGGAATGCAGCCAAAAATAAACTACCCACCTAAGCTGAGCATATTTTTCCATGGAAGAAGATGGACATTTAATAAAACAGAGGAATTCCATTTGTTTCTAAGGAAAAAAACAGATTTAAACAAACAAAAAAAAAGATCTCCCACCATAGGAGTCAAGAGAAGTAGAAACAGTTAAAAGGAACTCTTGAGCACTGTGTTTCTGTTGTGGATATACATAAAAACCACATGTATCATTTGATTTTACTGATATAACATAAAAAAGGGAAGTAGAAATGCAGAGGGGTTAGTGTCAGAAAAAGGGAAAAGGAGAGTTAAAAAAGAGGGAAACTACATGTGATGATGAGGCAAAGGAAACCTGTCATATCTGAGGGAACTTAGTGAGGGGGAGGAACATTTTGTGAATCTTACTGTCATCAGTGTTGGCTCAAAGAGGAAATAACTGACATATTTGCATTACAGAGAATCTTCTCTCATCTCATTAAAAAGTAGTAGAGGAAAAGGGAAAAGGAAAATGAGTACTAAGGGAAAAGTTCAAGAAAGGGGAAGGGATTCAAAGAGAGGAGGGAGGGATCCTAAATAGGGAGAGCTGTGTGACGCAAGTGGGACCCTTAAGATTAATACTACAAAAGGGGGTAAGGGAGGCAAGAAAAAAATAGCATAATCTGGGCATAGTAGGGTGGCAACCTACTATACTACTAAGAATCAAATCACAAAACAAATAAGAAAGAAATTAAAGTGGTAAATAGAATCGGGTTAGATATGATAGATCTTTGAAGAAAACTGAATGGTGATAGAAAGGAGTATACTTTCTTCTCAGCAGTTCATGGAAGCTATACAAAAATTGACCATATATTAGGACATAAAGACTTCAAAATTAAATGCAGGAAGGCAGACATAGTAAATGCTTTCGTTTCAGATCACGATGCAATAAAAACTACATTCAGCAAAAAGTTAGGGGTAAATAGACCAAAAAGCAATTGGAAACTAAATAATCTCATCTTAAAGAACGATTGGGTGAAACAGCAAATTATAGACACAATTAACAATTTCATTCAAGATAATGACAATGATGAGACATCATACCAAAATTTGTGGGATGCGGCCAAAGCAGCGATAAGGGGAAATTTTATATCTTTAGAGGCTTACTTGAATAAAATAAAGAGAAGATCAATGAACTGTGCTTGCAACTTCAAAAGCTAGAAAAAGACTAAATTAAAAACCCCCAATCAAATACTGAGGTTGAAATTCTAAAATTAAAAGGAGAAATTAATAAGATTGAAAGTAAAAAAAAAACTATTGAATTAATAAATAAAACTATGAGTTGGTTTTGTGAAAAAAAAAACAATAAAATTGATAAACCTATGGCAAATCTGATTAGAAAAAAAGAAAGAGGAAAATCAAATTGTTAATCTAAAAAATGAAAAGGGGAAACTTTCCACCAATGAAGAAGAAATTAGAGCAATAATAAGGAAGTACTTTGCCCAACTCTATGCCAATAAATTTGATAACCTAAGTGAAATGAATAACCACTTCCAAAAATATTGGTTTCCCAGATTAACAGAGGAGGAAGTAAATTGCTTCCATAGTCCCATTTCAGAAAAAGAATTTTAAAAAGCTATTAATCATCTCCCTAAGAAAAAATCCCCAGGACCAGATGGATTTACATGTGAATTCTACCAAACATTCAAAGAACAATTAGCCCCACTACTATATAAGCCATTTGAATAAATAGGGAATGAAGGAGTCCTACCAAATTCCTTTTATTACACAGACATGGTACTGATACCTAAACCAGCTAGGTTAAAAACAGAGAAAGAAAATTATAGACCATTCTTCCTAATGAATATTGATGCTAACATCTTAAATAAGATATTAGCACCAAAGATGAACTAGAGACCATTACTGATCACAAAATAGAAAATTTTGATTACATCAAATTAAAAAGCCTTTGTACAAACAAAACTAATGCAAACAAGATTAGAAGGGAAGCAACAAACTGGGAAAACATCTTCACAGTTAAAGGTTCTGATAAAGGCCTCATTTCTAAAATATATAGAGAACTGACTCAAATTTATAAGAAATCAAGCCATTCTCCAATTGATAAATGGTCAAAGGATATGAACAGACAATTTTCAGAGGATGAAATTGAAACTATTACCACTCATATGAAAGAGTGTTCCAAATCATTATTGATCAGAGAAATGCAAATTAAGACAACTCTGAGATACCACTACACACCTGTCAGATTGGCTAAGATGACAGGAAAAAATAATGATGAATGTTGGAGGGGATGCGGGAAAACTGGGACACTAATGCATTGTTGGTGGAGTTGTGAACGAATCCAACCATTCTGGAGAGCAATCTGGAATTATGCCCAAAAAATTATCAAATTGTGCATACCCTTTGATCCAGCAGTGTTTCTATTGGGCTTATATCCCAAAGAAATACTAAAGAAGGGAAAGGGACCTGTATGTGCCAAAATGTTTGTAGCAGCCCTATTTGTAGTGGCTAGAAACTGGAAAATGAATGGATGCCCATCAATTGGAGAATGGCTGGGTAAATTGTGGTATATGAATGTTATGGAATATTATTGTTCTGTAAGAAATGACCAGCAGGATGAATACAGAGAGGACTGGCCAGACTTACATGAATTGATGCTAAGTGAAATGAGCAGAACCAGGAGATCATTATACACTTCGACAACGATATTGTATGAGGACATATTTTGATGGAAGTGGATTTCTTTGACAAAGAGACCTAACTAAGTTTCAATTGATAAATGATGGACATAAGCAGCTACACCCAAAGAACAAACACTGGGAAACAAATGTGAACTATCTGCATTTTAGTTTTTCTTCCCGGGTTATTTATACCTTCTGAATCCAATTCTCCCTATGCAACAAGAGAACTGTTCGGTTCTGCAAACATATATTGTATCTAGGATATACTGCAACATATCCAACATATAAAGGACTGCTTGCCATCTAGGGGAGGGGGTGGAGGGAGGGAGGGGGAAAAAAATCGGAAAAGAAACGAGTGCAAGGAATAATGTTGTCATTATAAAGTAATCATTAAATAAAAAAAAAAAACAAAACAAAACAAAAAAAATAAGATATTAGCAAAAAGACTACAGAAAATCATCTCCAGGATAATATACCATGATCAAGTAGGATTTGTACAAGGAATGCAGGGCTGGTTCAATACTTGGAAAACTATCAGGATAATTGGCCATATTAATATCCAAATTATCAAAAACCATATGATCCTCTCAATAGATGCAGAAAAAGCATTTAATAAAATCCAATATCCATTCCTACTAAAAAGCACTTGAGAGTATAGGAATAAATGGACTTTTCCTTAAAATAATCTGTAGTAACTATTTATCAGTAAGCATCATATGTAATGGGGATAAACTGCAAACATTCCCAAAAAGATCAGGAGTGAAAAAAGGTTGCCCACTATCACCATTACTATTCAATATTGTATTAGAAATGCTAGCTTTGGCCATAGGAGCTGAGAAAGAGATTAATGGAATTAGAGTAGGTAATGAGGAAACCATACTATCACTCTTTGCTGATGATATGATAGTATACTTAGAGAATCCCAGAGATTCTACTAAAAAGCTATTACCAATAATCCACACCTTTAGCAAGTTGCAGGATACAAAATAAACCCATATAAGTCCTCAGCATTCTTATATATTACTAAAAAAAATTCAATAGTTAGAGTTACAAAGAGAAATTCCATTTAAAGTAACTACTGACAGTATAAAATATTTAGGAATCTATCTGCCAAGGGTAAATCAGAAACTATATGAGTAAAAGTACAACACTCTTTCCACACAAATAAAGTCAGATCTAACCAATTGGAAAAATATTAAATGCTCTTGGATTGGGTGAGCCAATATAATGAAGATGACAGTACTACCTAAACTTATCTATTTATTTAGCACTATACCAATTAGACTTCCAAAAAAGCTATTTAAATGACCTAGAAAAAAAAAACAACAAAGTTCATAAAGAAAAACAAAAGGTCAAGAATTTCAAGGGAATTAAAAAAAAAATCAAATGAAGGTGGCGTAGCTGTTCCAGATCAAAAATTATACCATAAAGCAGCGGTTACCAAAACCATTTGGTACTGGTTAGGAAATAGGCTCGTTGATCAATGGAATAGGTTAGGTTCAAAGGACAAAATAGCCAGTAACTTTAATAATCTAGTGTTTGACAGATCCAAAGACCCCAGCTTTTGGGATAAGAACTCACTGTTTGACAAAAATTGCTGGGAAATTTGGAAATTAATATGGCAGAAACTAGGCATTGACCCACACTCAAGACCATACACCAAAATAAGATCAAAATAGGTTCATGACCTAGGTATAAAGAATGAGATTATAAAGAAATTGGAAGAGCATAGGATAGTTTACTTCTCAGACCTGTGGAAGAGGACGGAATTTATGACCAAAGAAGAACTAGAGATCATTATTGATAACAAAATAGAAAAATTTATTTATATCAAATTGAAAAGTTTTTGTACAAACAAAACTAATGCAGATAAGATTAGAAGGGAAGCAATAAACTGGGAAAACATTTTTATAGTCAAAAGTTCTGATAGAGGCCTCATTTCCAAAATATATATAGGGAATTGCCACTACTATATAATAATTATATTATTATATGACTATAATTTATAAATCAAGCCATTCTCCAATTGATAAATGGTCAAAGGATATGAATAGACAATTCTCAGATGAAGAAATTGAAACTAGCCATATGAAAAGAGGCTCCAAGTGATTATTTATCAGAGAAATGCAAATTAAGACAACTCTCATAGACCACTACACACCTGTCAGATTGGCTAGAATGACAGGGAAAGATAATGCGGAATGTTGGAGGGCAAAACTGGGACACTGGTATAGTGTTGGTGGAATTGTGGATACATCCAGCCATTCCCGAGAGCAATTAGGAATTATGGTCAAAAAGCTATCAAACTGTGCATACCCTTTGACCCAGCAGTGTTGCAACTAGGCTTATATCCCAAAGAAATTTTAAAGAAGGGAAAGGGACCTGTATGTGCAAGAATGTTAGGCAAAAGGTGTAGGAATAAGTTAACATCAATGTGGTGATATAAAAAAGAAATTAAAGCTGGAAAACAATTGCAATGGGAAAAGAAAAAGGGGAAGTAAAATGAGCTAAATGACATCATTCAAAGAGGCACACATGGCCTATTACAATATAGGGAAAGAAGGGAGAAGTATGAGTATTGGTGGACTCTCAATCACCTGGGTTTGGACTCACAAAGGGAAAATCCTACATATTTTATTACATACTGAAACTTTTTTCACTGTGTATAGAAGTAGAAATGGGACTGGGAAAGGAAAAAAAAGAAAGTTATTAGAAGGATAGCCAGAAGTAGGAAGGAAAGGGATAAAGAAAATGGGAAGTGACTGAAAAGGGGGAGGGCATATTGTGGGATGTGAGGATCAGAAGCAAAACACTGGTGAGGAAGGAAAGGGTGAATGGAGAGAGAAAGGTATAATGGGAAAAGCATCAATTAAAGGGAAATAGGGAGTTAGTAATCTTAAGTATGAATATTAATGTGATGAGCACTCCCAGAAAAGAGAAGTAGAGAGCAGAATGGATTAAAAACCAGAATCCTCAATATGTTGTTTGCAACAAACAAATGTGAAGCAAAAATATACTTACAGATTAAAGGTAAACAGAAGAACACAATATATTATTCTACAGCTGAAGTAAAAATAAAAGCAGGAGTAATGGTCCTGATCCTAGATCAAGTAAAACCAAAAATAGATACAATTTAAAGCAATAAGGAAGAAAACAAAATCTTCCTGAGGAGTACCAGAGATAAAGAGGTAATATTAATACTAATGAATAGAACCCGGTGAACATTTTACAAAGTAATAAGATTATATGAGGGTCAGCTGGGATGGACTTGTTTCATTTCAACAATGAGATGACAGAACATAATTCTAATAGACTTTGGTCTTGGTTGTGAGAGTGTGTGTGTGTGTGTGTGTGTGTGTGTGTGAATTGGGATTAAGTGACTTGCTCAGGGCCAAACATCTAGGCAGTTCAGTGACTCAGACTGGATGTAAACTCAGGTTCCCTGGCTCCAGGATCGGTGCTCTATTCACTGTGACTAAACAAGATGTGATGTATATAACAGTGAGAGAATAGTGTTATGCTATTAGACATGATAAACTGGGTGATTTTTAGAAAAACAGGGTAAAAATTGCATGAAATAACAAAAAGTAAAATGAGTTGAACTAGGAAAATACTGTAAACAATAACAGCAATGGTTTTCCAAGAACACTTTTGAAGTCTAAGTCATTTTGTGTGCTATCACTTCTAAAATCAATCACAAAGGACAGATGCAAGTATAAACAATTTACCTCCCCAAAAAGATAGAACATGGATACTTTTGTTTTACACACACACACACACACACACACACACACACACACACACACACATTCACACATACTGATAGATAGACAGATACATTTTTTGGGGAAAAAGTAAGCAATGTGAAATGGAAAGTTATGGTTATATATTGAATCTTCTAGGTTGTGCTGCATACAAGCTAAAGGTTTTTTCATTCTTTCCTATATAAGTTGAAAAGAAAGACAAATTAAAATATATTCATGCCCGCTTTGGAAATGGCAAAAAATGGGAATATGAAATGGTATTATATTTATAGATATCTCTGTGAATACATAGATATAAATTTATATATATGTATATATATGCAACAAAATTTCTGTGTGTTTAACAATATACCTATGTAGATGTATATAAACATAATAAAGCATTATAATGCTGTAAAAATGATAAAAAGGATTGCTACAGAGAAAAGAGGGGAAACATGCATGAATTTATGATAAGTGAAACAGAACCAGGCCTACAGTCTAGCCATTTTCCCACTCAGCTGCACCTGTCAGTAATGGAGAGTGCACCACATAAGTCAGGGATTGCTTCTCTGTTTAGGAGCATAAAGTAACATTAAAAATGTGTCTGACCTTTGAACTCCACGGGTTCCACACTATGACATTTGCACAAATTGTAAAATCTTGACCGAGCTGAGCTTCTGGGATAAAGTCCCCCACGTAGAGAACATGACCATTATCATAATCGAAGTATATGTAGTTCATAAGGGCATAGTGAGCCTCTGTGCGTCTGTTCTCATCCACAAACACCTGCTCACCAACAATATTCTCAAACTGGATGTTCTTGAGGTAGGAGTGCAGCTGTAAAAGAGGAGAAATGCTTATCCATGAGCGGTACCAGAGGGAACGGCAATTGTACACAAGATTTTATGGAGTCTCGTGCTCTTATTTTCAGGTGGGATCAAATCTGAATTTCTTCTGGGACATGGAAATGACCCTCTGACACCCGCAGGGTTGCCTGCATCTCCTAGGTTTGTAGTTTCAGTTTCACACTCAAGTCCTCATTGTTTCTCACCCCCTTTATTTTATTTAATGACAAGGTCTCTCTAATATGTTCCCCTCCTGTTCTTTGCTCCTGGAACATCCTTATGACTTCACATCCGGATTATTGCAACAGCCTCCTGATGGATGCCTCTGACTAAACCTCTCCTGTTCTGCCCTCCCACCTGCCTTGGAAGGGACTGTTCTGAAGTGCAGGCCTGACCATGGCTCTCCCATCCTTGATAATCTGAAGTGGTTTTCTCCCATCTCCAGGATAAACTATCAAACCATTTGTGTGACATTAAAGGTACTTGGTGTAAAGCAGGAGCTCAATTCAGCAGCCACTGAATACACAACACAACAAGAAACAGCAGAAGTGGCAGCCATTGCAGGAGTTCTTGGACCACACATGGTAAGAGGTTGAAGAGCTTGTCAGAAGGTATTACAAGGATCTCTTTTAAAGCACTGGGCCAGAACTCAGTTGCTTTGCCAGTACCCAGATCGAGCGCACCTTCCTGGCTCACAGTTTGAGAGTGAGGAAGAGAACTAGCACATGACAACATTTAGCAACAGCAGAATATGGATCTCCTCACAGCTGCAGGGCAGGAAAAAGTGCTTGTGGTTACTCACAGAACAGAAGAGAGGCCATGACATTAATAAACACATTTCTTCTAAGATCAGACAACCTTGGAAGAAGTGAAATATCCAACTTCCTTGAAGAATCTCTGCAAATAGCTGTACAAACTCTTGAAGCTTGGGCCATTGGCTCTTTTACCCTGGAAACAGGGCACTACTCTAGTAAACAGGTAAAGTCAAATAATCACCTGGGGAAATTGGTAAACAACAGAAAATGGCTCTGATCATAGAAAAATACTATGATGAACAGGAAGATGAAAAATCCACACTAAGAAGAAAATAACAACGTTAAAACTCTATTATCAACTAAATCTTCAACATAAGTAAGAATTGGTCCAAAAGTCACAGAAGGCTTAAAATTTTTCAGAAGGGAGGTACAGACATAATTATGAAGAGAAATGAGACAGATGTAAAAGAAAGTAGAAAAAGACAATAGAGGAGAAAAATGCCTTAAAAATCAGAATTGGATAAATTGAACAGGAAATACAGAGGAACACTGAGGAGAATATCTCCTTAAAAATTAGAACCAAGAAGGTAGAACTTAATGACATCTTGAGAAATAAAAGAAAAAGCCAAAAGGAAAAAGAATGGAAAACAATAGGCAATATCCCCATACAAAATGCTGAACTGGAAAACAGAGAGAAGAGAGACCATTTAACATTATGAGATTACATGAGTTCTACAATGAAAAAGAACATGGATTCTATCTTTCAAGAAAATATCAAGTAAATTTCTCTTGTATTCTAGAAAATGAACGTAAAATAGAGTATGAAAGAAGCCACAGATCATCTACTGAAAAAGATCCCCAGAGGAAATCACCAGGGACATTTTAGCCCAATTCTAGATCTCCAAAAAAAGGAGCAAATAGTGCAAGGATGCAGAAAGAAGCACATCTATATGTTGGAGCTACAGTCAGGATGACAAAAGAGCCCTCATTTTCTTAATTGAAAGATCAGAGTGCTTGAAATAGGATAAATTTGCAAAAAAAAAAAAAAAAAGGATCTGGCTTACAACTAAGAATCACCTACCCAGAAAACCTCAGTTCAGTCCTTCAGGAAAAAAAAAAGGGTTCCCAATGAAATAAAGTGTCTTCAAATATTTATGATAAAAAAAAGTCCAGAACTGAATTGGAAATATAAAATGTAAGCTTATTTACATCTCTAAGACTCTCGGAAAGAAGTTTAATTTTAATTTTATATGCAATTTGACAAATATTGGAAACCAACAATAAAGTCATTGAGGAATATACAATCAGAATCATTTTAGAAATTGAAAAGTCTTCAATGTCTCCGGTGTCCCACTTCTTGCTAAAATAGATACTCAAAAAATCATCACTAAAAATGCACCCCACTTTTCATGTTACCTGCCATGGATGAGGCAATGCAGATTCTTCATTTCCCAGGGATCTTTTCATCACTATTTCATGGAGAGCCCATGCCACAGCATAAAAAGCATTATAGATGTTGTAACTCAAGGTGGATGTTGTCGTGCCCACAGGGTAAAAAGGTAAATGTTTCATGGAGGCATTTGGTAAATATAAATCTTGCTCTGGGATATCTGGTTGATCTGAGCATTTCAAAGGTGATGGCCTATATTCTTTAAGAAGACGAAACCTCTTATTTAAAGAAGATACATAATTTGAGATAAAACTCTCAAACCCAGGTATTGGAGTAATCAAGTGTGAAAAGAAAAGAGAAGCATGGAAAATAAAACCATAATCGTACAAGGCTCTTGTTGTAGTGTCTGAATGAAATGTGGCAATCCACACCTTCTTGGTTGGAAATAAGAATCTTGATGAGTTTCTCATAATCGTAAATGAATCTGTGTCAGCATGGATGACAATGACTTTGACTTCTGAAATTAGGATCCTGGACATGAAGGCCTCAGAGGTCTTCCTAGTTTTTCTGTCACTGAGAGGGATCTTCTCTGTGAAGGACATACAAACTGTATTCTTCATTTCCTCTCTCATTGCCCTGAGGAATTCCTCACCTCTCATATCATCAAAGACAATCAGGCCTATCCAGTTCCATTGAAAATATACCAATAAGCGGACAATTGCTCGGTGAAGAGAAGAGGATTTGGGGGCCATCTGATAGAGGGAAGGAAACTGGACTTTGTCAGCAAGACTGGGATCAAAAGGACCATAAGTAATCTGGATGAGAAAAAAATACAGATGAGCAGGTGCATGCTGCTGTTGAGAGAGATAAAGTAAAATATACTCATTCAAACTGGCATATTTATTGTTAGAAGAAAGTTTTAGATTTTATTGTAAAGTTTATCTTAGATGACAGTTTCCCTCTGAAAGTCTCTCCATTTATCCCTTGAAATGTATTGTTTATTCTCCATGAGACATCAAAACATCTGCCCCCAAATTTGTTAACCATGACCACAATCTTTGGCAAGAACATTTATTTCATTGACAAAAAACAGATATTCATGGACTTCATTAGAGGCTGATGAAAATTCAAATTATCTATGACAAATAGTGTTTCAGATCTGAGGGTCAGATATATACCCACACAGCACAGTAGGAAAGAAGCTGCCTGATTGGCCAAGGAGACTTATTCAACTTATCCTGCCATATTCTCTCTGATCAGAATCAAAGGAAAATAATTCCATATGGAACTCTAGACCAGACTTCCTTCTATTTTATTATCTGGCTACAAAGATGCTAGATGAACTCTTTCTCATGATTCCCTCAATTAGAGACTTCAGTCATGTTTCCACAAAGACATCTAGAGTTAATTCCTATGCTCTTTGAACCTGTAAGTTTTTGTTTTTACTATTCTCCAAGTATATGGTCAGGACTATTTATAGTTTCAATGTGAGTGAGACACCAAAGATCCCAATGGGTTTTTCTCCAAAGACCTTACATATAGAATCTGAAATATTGGACATTAAACAAATTATAGTTAAATAATGTTAAATTGTAGTTAAATAATCTTAGGTTCAATCAATCTTTAAAATAAGAAATGTGGATATAAATGGAGAGAGGCTTCCAGTCCTTCACTCTTTATATGCATAGTTCCATATTCCAAACTGACCTCCATTTCCTTTAAATGAAACCATCTAAATTTTCATTGTTTCTCCTCCATGAAATCATCCCTAATTTTCTTCTTGCTTCTGAACACAAAAAGCAGTCACTCCTCTGACTCACCATTGACCAAGTTCACTAAGCAGCTGAAACTACAGTTCTCAGAGAGGTCGCTTTTCAGTTTAGAAAACATGAGGTGCTTTCTGAAATGTCATTCCTCACACCGTTATGTTTCTGCTTTCCTTCTGTGTCCATTAATTGTTAGGTTCCTCTTTGAGAACAATGTCAGGAATGTTTTCAAACTCTTGTACATTCATAAATGTACTCATGGAGTTCTTAGGGCAGCTGTGTGGACAGGCTTCCCAGTGCTCCCCAAAACAAGCACCTTATACATCAGTGCTCATGCTCAGTTTCCTTTTATAAATAATTCTCATCTCAATAATCTCTGGACTAATAACATTATGATTATGAAAAATGAAGCTCCTAGAATGAGATGTAAAAGCCTGAAAGATCATTCAACTTAAAGTCAAGAATGGTAAGATCTAATCAGTTTTCTTCCACCAGTGAATTGTGTAGTGTTGAGTAAACACTTTAACTTCTCCAATCATTATTGAAGTTATCTGTGTAATGGGCAAATATAACTAATTTTGCTTTCAGATACTTTCTTGGGTTGAAAACTAACTGGCTTCTTGTCTTACAATAGGGTTGATATTGCAGGAGTTATTCAATTTCCTTGAGGATGAAAACAGCAGCTTTGTTCAGTCATTAGAGAGTTAAAGTGTTCTAAGAAGACCTGAATTAATTAGTATCACAGTCAATCACTAGCTGCATGATAACAATTTAAGTTTTCTCAGTCACAGTAGTCTCCACTGTAAAGGGGAGTTAGACTATCTTCATTATGAGTTTATTGTGAACATCAAAAGAAATGCATATGTAAAACAATTTTTTAATTTTTAAAGGTACACAGAGATGCATTTTATTTTACTGCTGCTGCTCCTGCTACATTTACTTCCAATACTACTGCTCTGACTACTAGGTTTTACAGAAGAAGAGATAATCTATTAGGTTCTATCTCATTCACCTGGGGTAAATGGTAGAGGTCAAGCAGGGTCCCCATCTGAACAGAGAGAGCTGATGTGGCTCCTCCAATGACAGCCACAACCTTTCCTCCCTTTCTGCAGTTGTAATTAGGGATGATCTGGTCTGTTCCAGACAGCCACCACAGGTAGTTCTCCAAGGTCCTTTCTTCAGTGGAATAGATGTTGTACATATTGTATCCCAGGGTAATGTTGGGCAACAGTTTGGGATTCCTGTTAATCTCATGTAGAGTGAAGGAAGGCATGAAGAATTGCTGGTAAGTGATTTCCATAATTCTGGTGAATTAATGGTAAATGTTAAAAAAAAAACATTAATACAACCTCACAAATAATTCATTTCAGAATAGGGACTTTCCCAACTTTTAGTTAAAGTGAAGGATTCTAATAGCTGTTTAGCTCCTTCCATTTGAATTCAATCTAGCCTCTATCCATACACATTGTTCCAATATTCTTTTCTTTTTGTAATTTGTAATGTGAGGACTACTGGCTCTCTGTCCTCAGGTAACTCTGTTTGCTTGAGGCATTCACTCATTCCACAAGAAGACATGGATAGTTGTTGACTCTAGAAGCTTTAGAGTATGATGGAAGGAAGAAATAAGGTACTGTGACTTATATTCAATTTGCATCAAATTATCATCAGTGTTGACAATATGGAGGCCTTACCTTCTGCATGGAGTGCAGTTCTCAAGGTAAAAATCAAATAATTCATAAAACATAAAAGGGCATTTGATTTAGGACAGGATTGTTATTTAATGTTTCAAAATGGTTGGTGAAACTTCTCCCTTTAGGTCAAACTTCTCACTTTTCCTAGATGATGAACTACAAATAGAATAAAAAGAAGCATACTGAGGCAATAAAAGAATAACGAGTAAATCATATCATTTAATGGCCTTGTTTCTTAGAAAAAAATATACACAATTGTTATAAAATATTTATAATTTATGACTATTGATTGATAGAGAATTTTTATTTGTTAAGTACAAAGAAAAATTCAAATCAAAAAAAGAATCCAGAGGGATTCAATAATGACACAAGGCTACAACAAGTTTCAGAAAAGAATTCTTATCTGCCAGAGAACCATTCAGTGAAACTCATGGTGTGTCTTCAACAAGCAGAGGGCAGAGTAAATAGCCGATCAGCTTCACTGATGTGATGGAGGAAAACCATCCAGAAATCGGTGGAGGAATCTGAATTTTTTTACTACAGCGCAGACTTACAAAAGGTTATATTTGAGTGTCACACGGCTATATACTGAGATCCTGCCATGTAAAGGAGAGTTTTGCAAAGAGGTGATAGTGACAAACCATAAAACTAAGACCTTTGCAGCATCAGGAAGGTCAGGATGCCTTGTCAAAATCCCAGAAAGTAAACATGCCCACCTGTCCCTGGTTCATGCAGTTAAAGAAGAGTTAGCTTGAGTAAGTAAAAGCAGCCCCTCTCACACCCCCTGGAGAAAACAGAATTCTCCAGACATCACTGAGAGGGAACAGGCATTTCCTAAAGCCATTTGCAAGTCTGGGAACTTGCTAGCACTCCATCCTGCACAATTCTGTCTTTCCCAAATAAAGTCAAATTTCCCAGCCCTCAGTTCCAGGCTCCATCAGTCCCAATGTACTCAGTACTTTTGAGATTCCCTAAGCTGGGATACCCTGACTTTTGTTATCATATTACTTTGTACCAAAAAAAAAATAGAAACTAATGATAAATTCACTCACCCGCAGGAAGGAGTAAACATAAGGTCATAATTCCCAGTCATAAATGAGGTGGGAGGAGTAGAATTATCCCCAACCCTAAATTTCCTGAAGAAGGGGTCCCATGGCTTCCTCACAAGGGCTGCTCTCTTGTTGTCAGATAGGCAAAGCTGGGGAGGAGACACAGCTTCCCTTCCTGGGAACGGCCAGATTTCCCCTTGCTCAGGTTCTGCACACTCAGCAATGATTCTGTCCTAGTTTAGAAAGGCAGCGGGGGCCCAAGCACTTCTGCTGCTTCAGGCCATTAACCCTTCACTATTTACATGAAGTCAGGATGGCTGGGAAGGGAGGGAGACAAGAGACTGAGCCTGGTAGGGAGGGAGAAGCCTGGGCGAGGCCTGTTTGATGGGGAATGGGAAGGGAAAGGAGGGGAGAGGGGTTTTCTTTCTTCAACTCTGACGTTAAGGAGACAGAATGAAAGCTGCCAAGAAGATACAAACAGTAAGAGACAGGGAGAGGGGAGCGGCCCGACTCAGACTGAGCAATGAGGACTTTTCCTGCATCCTCCCAGTGAAAATGAGCACAGGCAGACAGAGAGACACTTACAGAAAAGCCCTACAAGCCTTGTAAGGAGGACTCTGAAATTGCGCTGCTCCTGTTGTGTTGCTCATTCCAGGTAAGGTTAGGGGGAGAAAGAAGCCAATCTCCACATCTCCAGGGATGTAAGCTATGTGTTGAGTGTCTTTGAAGCAAAGCTGCCCAGAGCCTGGAAGCTGCAGCAACAGACACACAGCAAGGGAAGGAACGAGGTGAGAAATGCTTCTCACAATGCAGGGCCACATCCCCCTGAACAGTAACCAGAGCTTTAACTCTGAGGAAGTGGAGCGACTGCTCATGCTACAGCCGAGTCAGCTGCTTGAGGCAGGGACTGAGGAGGGACTTTTCCCCACCAGCCACGACCCGTCTCTCTACAGAAGCCCGGGCTCTGATCTCAGGTCACACTGGAGGAAACAGAGGGACATCAGCCAGGTCCATGTGCAGGACAAGGACAATGGTGCGAGAGGAGTGACCGTTATATACTTTCTCTCTGTCTCCCGGTACATTTATTTTTAGATAATGATGGGCTCCATTCCTCTTATTCCATTTTCCGCAGAGAAGTCTCAGTCTCAGAAGAATTCCGGGGACCAGACTGCCTGCGGCATCTCCAGCTGAGTCCCTGCGTCCAGGGGAAATCATAAGTGCGAAATTATATTTTGACCTCACTTTCCCTTGTTCCCCGTCAGGCTCCATCCCAGACTTGCCTTTTGTAGGAAAATAGTTTTGTGACCTGAATTCAATCAATCACCTGTGATGAAGAAACTTCCAGAAATATTCTATTGTAGGTCACAAGATTTACTAAATCCTTCACAGATGAGAATTTCCCTAAAAGTCTGTAAAATTGTAGCCTTGATGCTCATCCAGTTCCCTGCACCAGGTCCGTGTGAGCCAGGTCTCCTGCTCAGGGCGCAGTGTCATCCATTTGGAAGCGTCATTAGAGAAAGTCCAGTGCTCACAGTTTTCCTCTGCTGGTGGTTCTCACTCTTTATGGAGGATTATAACATCCATCAGTTAGAGATGAAAGGAACCTCAGAGGTTCCTCAGTCCAGGATTTTGATGACAGATTTCCACTCTCCAACCACTAGAACAGAGACACCTGCAGGCCCATCTTCCCCACCTGAGAAGGTGGAAATCACAGGATCTAAAGATACACTTTGCTCTTTGGTGATGGGAGCAAAGACTTACGAAGTCCCGTTTGGACATCTTTTGGAGGAAAATTTGGAGGAAATCTTTCATGAAATCTCTGCTTTACAGATGAGAAATGACTCCCAGGAGATTAGAATGACTGGTCTGCCTTTATACCATTCAGAGCAGAACAATCCTGAGATTTTATCCAAAAGCTAATTCCCTTCCTACTCCCAACCACTGTTTTTAGATATGTTCCCCGGGGGAGTTCTTGCAGTCAGAAACCCTTTGGACCAGAGCTTATAGCTCCATCTTTCAGCCCTCCAGTCTGAGGGAGAGGGACCCGAGTGGCTGAGATGGGGCCCTTTGCTCTGTGATTCCAGTTGAAGAGATCAGTTTAATCCTGGGGGAAGTGATGCTGCTGCTCCTGGCAGTGAAAACCAGTCAGAGCTGTGGGAGAAAAATGAAGAGAATCAAACATGAAATACTTTGGTATATCTGCCTTTGCCTACTGGATCCCAGGCCATCTTCCCAACCTGATTATCTACAAGAAGGCAAAGGATCCTATAGCCAGAACTAGCAGGGACCTCAGAGACCTTGTGATGCTGGTTTGGTCCCTTCCTTCTCTGGATCTAGGAAATGGGCCCGACAAGGTTCAGGCATTTTAGTCAGGTCTAATCTTCAGTGACCCCATGTTGAGGATTTCCTAGAGGGCTTTGCAGCTCCCCCTGCACCTCCTTAGATTGATGAAGTAACTGAAGCAAATAAGGTGAAGGACTTGCCTTGGGCGACAAAGTGATTCCAGTAAGTGCCTGAGGCCAGATTTGAACTTGCCTCCTGTCCCCTGACTGTCCCTGTCCAATGTGAGACCCTTCCCATGGAAGATCCATTTTTGGCTCTTGACCTCCCCATGGGGTGGTCAGGGTCCTCTCAGGGGCTCATTCTTCCCACTTTGGAGCAAATCCCGGGAAAAAATAACATTAAACCAAAGCTTCATTGTGAAGTAGGGTCTCCCCAAAGTGCTCCCAGCAGAGGAAATTGGGGGAACGAGGGGGCTTCATTTAACACACACACACACACTCGCACACATACAAGCACCCAAACATGGCCTGGGACATTTGTGAATAAAGAAGCTATGGCAGAGACCAGTGGTTTTGAAGGACTTTGTTTCCAGGTGGATTAATCCGGGATCCTGCTGGGAGCCCTTTGGGCAAGGAGACTTCAGACAGCCCTCCCCCTCTGTCAGGGAACTCCTGGAACTGCCCAGGACTTTGTTCCCTTTCACTCTGACCCTCCTCAGGCCCCCCTTTTAGCTGGGGATGTTGGGATGAATTTCTGGGAAAGACGAGGTGGGACTGAACCTCCGGGTTCTGAGGGGACCATTGCGGCCCATCCAGAACAGTGAGGAGACCTCGGCCATTCTGGCTATAAAGGGGAGCACACGATGCCCCGGGGGACGGGCAGCAGGGCAGCTGTTCCTTTCCTTCCCCACAGAGAAGGCCCAGCGGGCAAGGGCTCAGAACCAGGCATCTGGGGTGCGTCTCATCAGGGCCCATCCTCCTCCCTGGCAGGGAACGACTTTCCGGGCGCTGCCTCCCCCGTGATCCCAGCTCCTAAAACAGATGGAAACCGGGACTCCCGAGGGCTCAGGGCTGCCCGTATCCGGACCCCAGATCCCGCCATCGATGGGAATAACGTACAAGGACAGGGCACGTTGCCCCTGCTTTTTCAGGGCTCCCTAAGCCCCTTTTCATGGCCTTGAGGCTGAATCCCCTCCCTGGGCCTCTTTGCCGTTAGAACCCGGGACCAGGAGCTCTCAGAGCTCTGCTGTGGCCCTTGGCTCCCACACTGATCCCCCAGAGGGAGTTCTCAGCACAGGCTCCTTTGATCACCATCATTTACCCCTGGGGGGATCCCAGCTGATCCCTGTGACTGGCTGAGATCCCTGACCTCCCTGGGCCTCTTCTGGAGCAGGAGGGGTCGGACTCAGGCCCTCTGAGGGCTCCTGGCTCCAGGTCCAGGATCTGGTGCAGCCTCAGGCAGAACAGGGGGGGCTGTAGGAGGGGCCCCGGGCTCTCCATGGTCCTGCCCAAGTCTGTTGTTGTCTGACCCCTGAGCTGGGAAGGGAGAGAGCCAAGCTAAGGGGGGAGGCAAGGGCTGAGTCAGGAGCTCCAGGGACACCTGGCCTGGAAGGGGCAGCTCAGTGGGGCAGAACATGGAGCTCAGGCCTGGAGCCAGGGAGACCCGAGTCCCACTGCAGCCTTAGGCACCTGCTGCCTGTGGGAGCCTGGGAAACCCCTCTGATTGCCTCAGTTTGCCCTGATGTAAAATGGGGTAATAATATCACCTAACTCCTGGGGGTGCAGTGAGGTCAAATGAGGCACTTGTGCAGCCCTTAGCCCAGGGCCTGGCTCACAGGATGTGCTGCATAAACAGTCGTTATTAGTATTAGTAGTAAATGAGTTAATATCTGCCCATGGCTCAGCACGGGACCTGGCACATAGTGGGCACTTTATACACGGCAGTTACTATTGCAGCGCGGGAGAGCAGGCCCGAGGCGCCAGGACATTCCCCCACACTCGCGTTTCCAAGGGTCCGGGGACTCCCTGGGACGTGGGTTCGTTCTAGCCGCTCCCCAGCCCTGGAGGCCTCCTCAGGCTGGGACATTCCTTCTGTGTATCCCCCAAAGCTGGAGAGGCCTTCGATCCCCCCTCACGCATTTATTAGACACCGAGTAAGAGTGACAGCCCTCCCCCTCTGGGTTACATTCCCCTGGGGGAGATGGAACATGCACAGAACTGAAGGAAGGAGGGGCAGCGGGTGGGGCAGTGGTGAGAGCCCCGGCCCTGGGGTCTGGGAAACATCTTCTAAGATCAAATCCGGCCTCAGACATTTCCTGTCTGTGTGATCTTGGCCAAGTCACTGTTTGCCTCAGTTCCTCGTGTATAAAATGAGCTGGAGAAGGATATGACAAAGTACCCCAGGATTACTGCCAAGAAGATCAGAAAAGGTGTCAGAAAGTGTGGGATGTGATTGAAAAATGGTGGAACAAGAAAACCAAAATAAAGCCAAAGGAGAATTGAAGTAGGAGGGGAAGAGCGATGGAAAAGCATTAGTTAAGTCCCTACTGTGCGCCAGGACCTCCTGTATTCAGGACAGAGAACACCCCTGGGGAGCAGAGGCGTCTCCGGGAAGCTCGAGGCACCTGAGCTAAGCCTCCGGAGCTCAAAGGAAACAAAGTGTGTGTAAGAACATATGTCCACGTGCATTTATACAAGTACGTACACGTACAGGGACACGTATATACACACAGGGGACTTTCCTCACCTTAAAGGGCCAAAAAACGCCATTTATTGTTGTTGTTGTGGTTGGAAATCATTCCCATCATCCCCCTCACCAGAGGGAGAAGAGGCTTCTGGGAAGGAGCAGCCAGGAAGGGGAGAACACGGTGGCCCCGCAGGACCTGGGGCTCGGGCAATGCCTGGGGAAGGGAAGGAAGGCCTAGAAAATGGAGCTGGGAAGGCCCCAAAAGTGGGGGTGAGGGAGCCCTGGGGGCCTTCCTTTAGTTCCAGGATAAAGAGCCCGCTGAAGGCCCAGGGCATTTTGGGGGCCCCCACTTCCCTCCTTGGTAGATGCCCCTCAGCGAGAGCCCCGCTTCCTTTGCCAACGAGAGGCCTTCCCTGGCCCTGGGCTCCACAGGGAGGGGACCGGCCCGTTCTCTGCACAATGAGTTAGGAAGCCTGAGATCCCCATCCTGACTCATCTTTGGATAATCTGGGGGACCCGGGCCTCAGTTTCCCTGGCTGTGACATGATGCACTTGCACTTCCCGTCTCCCCTTTCCCTTCTGGGTCTCCATGGAAGACCTCATCATCCCTCCCCCCCTCCTCCTCTTTCCCCCACATTTTTCTTCATGCTTTCAGCCCTGGATAATCCTTGGTTCCCGTGTGACCTTGACAAGCACCTTCCCTGCTCTGAGCCTCAGCTCCCTTGGAGCCCACCTGGCCCTCCACATCTCCCCCTTTTTCTTCACTTGCCCCTTTGCCTTCTTCCCCTCTCCCCGAACGAGTCTAACTGAATGCTCAGGATTTGGGCCCATCCAGGCCATGAGAGCAGCCTTCCAGCCCGGACAGGGCACAGACAGGCCCTCAGTTTGCCCCTAAGGCCTCTGGGGAGGGGGAGGCAGCAGGGCCCGTGTGCCCTTCTCTGGCCTGGCCTGGCTCGTGTCCTGTGGATGCTCTGCCCCCTCCCGGGTGACCAGGGCCATGTTTCTCTTTTAAGGGATGAGGCCATTTGGAGACAGGTTGGGGTCAGCAGCTGACCTGGGGCTGGACTCCACCCCAGGGTCCCCCAGAAACCCCGGACCTGACCCCCCTCACTGCCTCATCTCTGGCCCCGTGGAGTCCCCAGAGAGAGACAGAGAGAGAGAGACAGAGACAGAGACAGAGACAGAGAGAGAGAGACAGAGAGAGAGAGACAGAGACAGAGAGAGAGAGACAGAGACAGATAGAGAGAGACAGAGAGAGAGAGACAGAGACAGAGAGAGACTGTTTTAGCTAGGTTTATCTCTCCAAGAATAGCTGAGAAAAGGTTTTAAGTGAGTGCCCTGAAGCTAGGGGAAAAACCAAACAAAACTGAGAGCAGTTTGAAATCCCCAGTTTTAGTAGACAGCCTCATGAGCATGCAAAAGCATAATTTTGAGGCTTCTCCAGCTAAAAGGCTGTGACGGGAGGCTGTTCTAAGGCAGGTTGATCAAACCAGGGAAACTGAGTCCCGTTTTACAATGTATGGGACAAGCTTTAAACGTATGGGACCAGCACACTTCCCCAGAGGGCTGGAAGCTGCGGCTCCTTTAAGAGCCAGGTAAAGGTCTCTGAGGGGCGTGGCCAGCAAAGTTCTGTTTTAAAAGTTGGTGAAAACTTTCCAGGAGATTGGAGATTAAGGTTGAGTCCCCAATCTGTACGGTACAGTACCCCAAGAAGGGGACAGGAGGGAGCAGTTAAATGGCAGGTTGCCAAGCCACGTGGGAGAGGTCTGAAAAAGGCCTCGAGTCCTCTGTGATCCCCACTCCATGGGGGAGGGAGAGGAAAGGCCAGAGCGAGGGTGAGAGACGCCATCTTACCCAGAGCATCCTGAATGGCGAGGGCTCCTCTGGCGATTCCACGCTGGAACTTGAGAGCCAGGGAGCTCGTCTAAGCCCCAAATCTTGCTGGGAGAGCCAGACCTGAAGGAGACGGCCCCACCCCTGTCCAGGGAGTAGCAGCCCTGGGTAGAGACATGGCTCCAAGCTCACCCCAATTCAGTGACATTCTCCTCGTGGCTACAGCCTGACCATGAGAGACTCCATTGCATTTAACATGGAGTGGCTAAA